>NC_134360.1:190256199-190451199 GCF_048569485.1 Anomaloglossus baeobatrachus | reverse complement strand
TTTTTGTAGTCAACAACCCAATTTGGATATATTATTTTAATGAAACAAATGTATATTACATGAAGGTCTCAGTCCCATCTCCATGGACCCTGTTGTCCACACTCATCTTGTAGCAGCAAATGAAGAACAATTCTATTGTCCATAATTTTCTGTCTCATTACAGATGGTTTCAGCCACCCTAATTCTGTCTGAAAAATTTAGTGTCATTTGTATGTAATGTAGATAATGTGTCAGGGGCTTGTTGATTATATCCCCACATATACTCTTCTCCCCCAGCCCCATAGGCTCCCAGCTACACTGGTTTGGCAGAGAAATGAAAAACTCAAGTCAGGATTTTGCTCTTCAATTATCAAGTCACAAGTTGGAAAATGTAGAAAAATTTGGATATTAACTCATTAGTATCATGGTGCACCCAATGTGCCACCTTGCTGGTGTTTATTCTCCCAAAAATAATTAAAGCCTTGGATATGTTTCACTTCCATAGGACATAAATCCAATAATACTGCAATAATAAAGTAAAAAAGTTAAAATATAAAAATAATATAATAATATAATATTTATTAATTTATATAGCGCTATTAATTCCACAGTGCTTTACATACATTGGCAACACTGTCCCCATTGGGGCTCACAATCTAAATTCGCTATCAGTATGTTTTTGGAGTGTGGGAGGAAACCAGATCCCCCAATAAGAATAATTCTATAATGTCATATTATAAAAAGTGAAATATAAATACTACACGGTGCACTATTATAATAATAATAATAATAATAATAATAATAATAATGGAGCCTTTTAAATTAATAAATGCTCCATAGTGCAATAATTGCCCAGTAGTATAATATACAATCCTAATGGGAAGGTAGCATAGCACAGTAAACCAATAATATTTCTATAGCAAGGCATTAAAAAATATAAGATAACAATGTTACTGCAGTAGTATAGTATACATGCAAACTGTTTGTTGCAAAACTTGATAGTTATATTAAAGTGATCCAAGTAATAAAAGAAAACATGTATTATGTCAACCATACTCAGCTGTTGAACAATAAATATTGAAAAAATATTTAATAGTAATTGTAGTAGTAATAGTAATTGGATTAGGTGATGCAAATATGAATTAAAATGTATACTTCAATATTCCAGTCCTGTAATAATAATAGTAGTAATAATAATAATAATAATTATTATTAAGTATTGTTATTATTACTGCTGCTACTACTACTAATAATAATAATAATTATTATTATGAATTTATTTATTATTATTATACAAATTGAAACAGTATTAAACATGACAACATAGTGACAATAGTGCAGAGAATCTGTTCTACAATAGCACATAGGTAATAGACCAGTATTGATGAAAATAGAACATAGTGATGGGGATAGATATATATATTTATCCATACATACATGTATATATACATATATCTTGGATCAGTACAGTATTGTTATATTTTTATGTTTTATTTTACACTATAATGCTAAAGAGTTGGCAGCATAAACAGATGTACTAATTAGAATTAGTACTAATTAAAACCAATTATCCTAGTATCCACATTTGAGCAGTCTAGTAGGAATGCATAGCCTCGCATGGTGGCTTCTCGCTGCGCCATTGTCTGGCGCTTGGAATGATTGTCTGCTTTTACAGTAAGTTCCAATTGATGATGAGGATGAGACACATCTAGCACAAAGCCTCCAAAGCTCCAGAACTCTCTGTAGGGGCTAAAGACAGAGCTCTGGATTGTCTTGAGCCTTTTCTTAAAGTGAATCCACCACAGCTGGCGTCTTGTGGGGGGCCCTGATGCTCCTGAATGGATAAACTGCAGCCAGGACATAAGAAAAAAGGACTATGTGTGATGTTAAAATGTAGAATATCTCCAAGTGTTTGTACTTCTTCTGTATACTCAGTATTGATTTTATTCTTCCATAGGACAAAATGGAAGAGGCAAACAGCAGTGGGGCTGGAGCTTTTGGCTGAAGCTGGCAATTACTCTGCTCTACAGAGGATGTTCCCTTCTCCTTATTTTTATCACCCAAGCCTGCTGAGTAGTATGGACAGCACCACAGCAGCCGCAGCAGCTGCAGCAATGTACAGCAGCATGTACAGGACTCCACCTGCACCCCACCCTCAGTTACAGAGACCCCTGGTCCCCAGGGTTCTCATCCACGGTCTGGGTCCTGGGGGACAACCAGCGCTTAACCCATTGGGTAACCCCATCCCTGGCACCCCACACACGCGGTGAAATAGCACCTTTTTATATTTTTATAATCTACAGCACTATCACACCCCACAAGGACAAAAAAAAACTAAGAGTGATAACCAGAATAAAAGGGACATGTGGGGGGCAATTTATAGGCACCCCCTGTAAAAGCTCAGACCTCAAGCACCTAATACAGTATGAACTGTACTTATATAGAGCAGAACCCTATCTTGAAGCAAGAGGACTAAACTCTATTGCAAAATAAATAAATTAAAATAATAGTGGTGAAGATGAGGAAGAAGAGAAGGAATGGCACAATGTCATGGATGAGGGGACGGAGGAGAAGGAGCTGCGCTCCCGGGGGCAATGGAGACTCAAGTCCAAAGGAAATCGCCAGGAGTCAAAGGGAAGGAAGGGAGAACTTTGCACTGATGTGAGCGGATTCATTCTGAGTAGTGGCATGCTCTCTAATATACAATGTACATTCAAAAGACTCAAATATCATATTTATTATATGTTGTCCAGACAAAGTCACGACTACTCGTTCATTTTTTTATGTCTTTTTTTTGAGCAAATCAAATAAATAATTAGAGAAAAGACAGATTTTTTTTGTGATTGAAAAGAAAAAAAAACACGAAATAATAAAATGTATCTCTTTTTTAACGTAAAAGAAAAAAAATAATTTTAATAAAATAAAAAAAAATAAAACAAAAACAAGTTATTGCTACAACGAGATTTATTGGTGACGTTAACGGAGATTGTGATAGAGCGGAGAGGGCTGATTGTCATAGATAATGACGTTCTAGATAATAACAAGTGTTCTAGATGTTTACTGCCCCGTATTTATCTATTATAGATCTGGATCGGGGCTGTCGGAGGAGGGGGGTCGGGGATCGCCGGCGGCAGCAGCGCGGCCTCGTTTTTTTTTTTTATGAATTTTAAACACGTTAATGAGCAAAATGAGTGATTTGTAAGGTTGGGTGGCCGGCCTGGGAACGGGGGGCCGGGGCTCGGGATGACAGCTGTTCCGGGGGAGAAGCTCAGGGAACAGACAGTAGGCGAGGACGGACCCGGAGCAATTACACGGCTGAAATCAAAGAGGCTCAAGTCTACAAACAAAATAGGCGCACACGATCATATAGGCAAGACATTACCAGCAACGGGGGCCGAAATGTCACATACAAAGGACGAGGACACCGAGTTATAGTTATAGGAATATATCTCATGGAGCTGTGCTGCATCTATCTATCTATCTATCTATCTATCTATCTATCTATCTATCTATCCCTCTATCTATCTAACCATCCATTATCTATCTATCTATCTATCTATCCCTCTATCTATCTATCTATCTATCCATTATCTACCTATCTATCTATCTATCTATCTATCTATCAATCATTCTATCTATCTATCTATCTATCTATCTATCTATCATTCTATCTCTATCTATCTATCATTCATTCTATCTATTATCTATCTATCTATTATCTTTTTATCTATATATCTATCTATCTATCTACCATTCTATCTATCTATCTATTATCTATCTATCTATTATCTTTTTATCTATCTATCTATCATTCTATCTATCTATCTATCTATCTATCTATTATCTATCTATCTATTATCTTTTTATCTATCTATCTATCTGTCTATATCCATCTATCTTTCCTTTTATATATAGCTATCAACTATCTACCTATATATTTATTAATGTATCTTTCCTTCTGTGTATCTATATATCATCTATCTATCTATCTATCTATCTATCTATCTATATATATATATATATATATCTTCATTTTTCCCTTTAGCTATTTTTCCTTCTATATATCTATAATCTATCTATCTATCTATCTATCTATCTATCTATCTATCTATCTATCTATCTATCTATCTGTCTGTCTGTCTGTCTGTCTGTCTGTCTGTCTATCTATCTATCTGTCTGTCTATCGATATATCTTTCCTTCCTTCTGTCTATCTATCTTCCTATCTTTCCTTTTAGCTATCTTTCCTTCTTTCTATCTATCTATCTATCATCTATCTTTCCTTCCTTCTATCTTCCTATCTATCTATATTTCGTCTATCTATATATATATCAATCTATCTGTCCATTGATATATCATCTATCTTTCCTTTTAGCTATCTTTCCTTCTATATATCTATCATCTATCTATTTATCTTTTCTTCTATCTATCTATCATCTGTGTCTCTATTTATCTATCTGTATTGCAGGAATTGCAAGGGAAACAGTCAAGTTTAGTAAAAAAAACAAACAAACACACACACAAAGAACTATTTTCTCTTCAAAAGGCCTAATAATAAAGTGTAAATTAAAATATTGCTAAAGAATAATGACAGAAGTAATATGCACTACACAACACGATAAAAATAATAATCATCATCATCATCATCATCTCCCAAGCTAAAATATATTTACGGGTTGTATTTGCCATCGATCCTGCAGCTTCTCCTTGCCACTATTTATTAGCCTTAAAATAACAAGCTGAGACTGTTCAAGGTGAAGACAATATTTCCTTCCATAAAATTAGAAAGATATCCAGCAATTATGTATAAAAGATTCATGGAGCAGAATCTTCTGCGATCCTCTGAGGGTTGAGCTGCACTGGACCTTTATTGTGTTTTTCATTTTTTTCCCCCTCTATATGTGTCTTCTCTTTTCTGTTTGGAAAGAGCCCCCGGGCACATTTATTTGGGCTTTGCTAATTAGGCATTGGTTTGCTGATTTCTCTGCTAATAAATTTGCGTTAAAACCATATTGACCTCTGCAGTAGCCCAACAATGAGAGGGGGAAGCGCAGGAACGCCTCCTCGTTTGTGCCCTTGTATCTGCTGTAATTGTGCCTTGCTGGGGACCTACAGTCAAGTGAGCGCCCAGTTTCTTCAAGGCACAGCAGACATTTTTCCTACACTCCATTACTGTCTGCAAAACATTTCGTAGAGGTAGAATTGGTAATTTTCTAATTTGGAAACACACAGAGATAACAGCGCTGATTAGGATTAGGATACTTGCGCCTGTGTGTATACTCATATACTTGTGTGTGTGTGTGTGTGTGAGTGTGTGTGTATACTCATATAATTGTGTGTCTATACTCATATATTTGTGTGTGTATATACTCATATACGTGTGTGTGTATACTCATATAATTGTGTGTCTATACTCATATATTTGTGTGTGTATATACTCATATACTTGTGTGTGTGTGAGAGAGTGTGTGTATACTCATATAATTGTGTGTCTATACTCATATATTTGTGTGTGTATATACTCATACAGTTGTGTGTGTGTGTGTATACTCATATTTGTGTGTGTATATACTCATTACTTGTGTGTGTGTATACTCATACTTGTGTGTGTATATACTCATATAATTGTGTGTCTATACTCATATATTTGTGTGTGTATATACTCACATACTTGTGTGTGTGTATACTCAGATATTTCTGTGTGTGTGTGTGTATATACTCATATATTTGTGTGTGTATATACTCATATAGTTGTGTGTGTGTTTGTGTATATATATACATATGAGTATATATATATGTATATATATATTGCACATACACTACATATACAGTACATGAGCTTTTACACACACACACATACACATATATATATATATATATACATATATATATACACGTGTGTGTATATAGTCAGTTATTTGTGTGTGTGTAAATATGTATCTATACACATATATATGCATGCATATACAGTATATATATATATATATACATATAACCATATACATGCATCCATAATTATATATATATCTATATACACACAAATGCATGAATACATATGCATATATACACACATACACAACACATGTATCAAGTTCAGTATTTAATACAATAACACTTTCACACACACACACACAAACACATATATATATATATATATATATATATATATATATATATATATATATATATATATGGGCAACCCTCCGGAATTTCAGGCAAAAAAGTTGACTTTGTTGAGCCAAGCGGAAAGATTTATATATATATATATATATATATATATATATATATATCTGACATATATTGTACTATGTGTAGTAGACTAGTAGAGTTGAGATTGTAATTTCACAGGGTTGAGCAAAGTTATGTGTTTTACCTGCAGACTTATTGAAAAGTACATGAAAAAGTCATCAGGGGAAACTGTCTGCATGTTACTTACCGTATTCAGCTCTTCTACATCTACACCTATGTCCATAATGTGCATTTTATCATCTCTATAAGCCGCTGAATATTATATAGAGATTTATACAATGAAGTACAAAATATAGTCAATGAAGTTGGTATTCGCTTTCCATTGTTAACAATAGACTTCTTTACGAAGAAAAATCACCAAGTTTAAAAGATGATCCACTTTTCACATGTATCAAGGAATCCACAAATATTTATAAAGTAAAGGAGATTCCATTCATCGATCTGTAGCTACAAGCTCTTGTCATTTGTGAATGACTTACAGAAAATCTGGATGTTCCAGCATTTCTTTACATGTAAATCTTTGCTTGACTAACCTGCTTATTATGGCATTTCTAGAAGATCACAGTTTCTTTTATTCATTGCCTCTAGCAAATAGAAAAAGCTTTTCCAACACCAGACCCAACAGTGAGCAGTGTTCGTAGTGTGGGTGGACTGGAGCTTTATCACACTTCCACTACAATGTAACCAGTTATCACAATCACCCCCAACAAAGCAAAAAGAGGGGTGACATTTCATTAGACTGGAAAAGAAGACACAAAATCTCAAATATTCTATTTTTTTCCATTGTCTTAGAATTATGAAATGGAAAAGCAAATAGTTAAAAGTTGCATTATTCCCTTCTAGGTTTGACATCTAAAATGACAATAGCAATAGAGCACTCAGAACAAAGTTTCCTCCTTATCTTTTTACAATTCTACAGCAATAAAACGATTTAAAGTCAACTCTATCATAGAGGAGAGTGAGCAGAGCCACTGCAGGCTTCTGATTTACAGAATAATAGAGTCTATTATTTTGGAAGAGTTGAAGAGATCGTTCACAAAAAAAGGCCACAAGACCCTTCAGAGGAAAGTAAAGATGCAATGGGGTGAGGAGGAATTGTTGTGTACACATTGGAATCTGCAATAGTCTATCAGCACAAGTGTTATAAGTGACTCTGAGCAGCCATAAAACCCCAGGTATACCTGACTTTGGCTCTTTAATTTTTTTTTATTTTACTAGTTTTTAAATAGGTTTTTGATCATTTTGAGGCTGCTAAGTAGTTTAAGAAAAATATTGAAGAAATACAGAAAAAAAATAATGAAAGTACAGTCATTTTATTCTAATACAGCAGGTAAAGAGCAGAAGTGATTCAGCACTGAGGCCAGCTCCCACCTATAATCCTATTAATGGATCTGAGCAGACACTTATGTACTGAAGGATGAATGATTGAAGCTCATATAGTGTCAGAAGATATATATATATATATATATATATATATATATATATATATATATATATATATATATATATAAAAATATATATATATATATATTTATATATATTTATTTATATAGATATGTATATGTAAATTTATATATATCTAAAAATATATATATACACACAGCATATATATAAATATATATATATACACATATATGTAATCATGTATATATCTAAAATCTAATCTAAAATTTATATATATATATATATATATATATATATATATATATGTATATACATATCTAAAAAATGTATATATATATATATATCTCATATATATCATATATTATATATATAGATATGTATATGTAATTTATATATATATATATATACATATATTTAATCATGTATATATCTGAAATCTAATCTAAAATTTATATATATATATATATATATACATATCTAAAATATATATATATACATTATATATATCATATATTATATATGTATATATATACATATATATTATTTCTATATATATCAATATCTTTTTATATATATATATATATGCACACACATATATATATATATATATATATATATATATATATATACAATAATAATATAATATATAATATACAGTATATGATGAGATATATATGTATACATATATATATATATATACTTTATATATATAAAATAATACACATAAATAAATATATATATACATATATATATGTATGTATATATATATTTATTTATTTTCATTATTTTATATATATAAAGTATATATATATTTATATATATATATATATATATATATATATATATATATATATATATATATATATATAAAATATATATAATTTTTATTCATGTTGGAAAATTGATATCACTGCATATTTTAAATTTACAATCTAACTATCCACTAAACTACTAAGCATTGGTACAATACAGACATTTGTTCACAATTTACATTCTAATTATTTCATTGGGATTAGATCCAACCAAGAAGATCCTTGGCCAGTGCAAAACTTTGATGTAGTTTTGATGTTATTAGCCAAAGCTAGGTATGGATCAAATAAGAAAGAAAAGTATAAAGCAAAGACTTCCCATTTTTTAGGCACTCTTTTTGGTTAAAACATATATATAAAAAACTACATGTGTAAATCAATATATCTCTCCTTTTAGGTTCCACTAGTGCTTGTGGCATAAAGCTCAGGATGCACATCTTATACAGTTTTTGATGTTTTTTTTTATTTTACCCAAATACAAAAGTGGATACAGATGAGTGGAAATTTGGATGTTTTTCAATTATTCATTTTCATTGTTCAATGTCTTACATAAAAAAAACAAAACTTAATGTGGGAAATCCAGCCTAAAATGATTGAAAGAAACCTGCAAAATAAAAACTTGGCTAATCCTTTGGATAACCAACAAATTTTAGTCCAGAAGGCCTCTTGCAAACCAATTTCACCATTTTTCTTTTTGCTTGGCAAAATGACAAAAAAAATGGAAGTATTTTTTTTCTTAATTTTTGCAAGTGTTTTTGGTAGTAATTTTTCGGTTAACTATTTGTTAGCTGCATTTTTATGATGTTTTTCAAACTTTAATGTGAAATTAAAGGGAAACATATCACACAAAAATCATACAAAAATAACACCACTGACTAAAAAAAACAACCCAAAAATAAATAAATAAAAATCCATCAAAATGAAAAAACAAAACAAAAATCTCTTGATTGTAGTGTGTTATACATTTTTTTTTGTAGGACTTAATGTAGTATCTGGTTACAAAGATTTTGGGCAAGCAAAATGCACTAAAATTGGCACATTGAATGCCATGGAGAATAAAGCATTTCTCAGTAAAAAATGCATCGTAGAGTCAGTCAACCTATAAGGGTTTCCTAAATTAAACTTTAATGGCATTTCAAGTTTTTTTGCTATACTTATCATTGGGGCCCACAACTATTGGGAGACCAACAGTCTCCTAAATTGGTTTATTCTACCAGACAAGGCAGCCACTGACTTATGAAACTCCATTATCCTAAAATATTAGGGTTCCAGTGCTGATACCCCCTCTTGAAGATACAGTGAGTGAAATAGGTATTTAACACATTACCAATTTCCTAAGTAAACGTATTTCTCAAGGTTCTATTTACATTAAATTTTCACCAGATATTGGTAAAAACCCATCCAATCCACACAGTCAAAAAAAATCTAATCATAGATGTCCATAAATTAAGTTATGTGTAATAATGAGGAATGATACAGGGACAATGTATTGAACACATGGAAAAAGAGAGGTGTAAAAACCCATGAAAAGCCATAACACCAGCTGAAATCTATCAGTAATTAAACAGTAATCCTGTCACTTAATGAAAAATAATATCAGCTGGTTCAAGATCTGGCCTATAAAAAAGGTGTCTCATTATTAAGGTGTCACACAAGAAACATCTCATGATGGGTAAAACCAGTGAGCTGCCTCAAGACCTTCACAGACTGATTAATACAAAACATACTGATGGCATTGGTTACAGAAGAATTTCTAAGCTACTGAAGGGTACACGGAGCATTATTGGGGCCATAATTTGGAAGTGGAAAGAACACAATATCATCATAAAAAGGCCACATCCTTGTGCCCCCTGCAAGATTTCAGACAGAGGAGTGAAATAATTATCAAAAAAGCTGTACAATTGCCAAAGACCACATGTGGAGAGCTACAGAAAACTTGCAATCAACAGATACAATAGTTTCAAAGAAAACAATAAGTAATGCACTCAACCTCCATGGTGTGTATGCACGCTAACCATGCAAAACTCCATTGCTGACCAAAACCAATGTTCAAGTGTGTTTATAGTTTGCCCAACAACATTGAAACAAGGCTGTGAGGTACTAGGAGAATATAGTCTAGTTAGAAGAGACCAAAATGGAACTCTTTGGATGCCATAATACACACCATGTTTGGAGACCAAAAGGCACTGCATATCATTCACAAAACACCATACAACAGTGAATTACTGGATATTTCTCCTTTTGTATGTGATCTAATTCAAGTGTTGACTCAGAAACTGTATCAAAAACCTAAAGTAATATTTTTTCCAAAAAATGTTTCAATTCCAATGAAGATAAGTTATCACCAATCCAGAGGATAGGCAATACCTGATAGGTCAGTTAGGGTGCGACCACTAGGACATGTATCGATCGGAGAAATGAGGCCCTTTTGTTATGCGCAGTAAATAACATGCAATAAGGTCCTACATAAAACTATTGAACCTGACCCACCCAATTCTTGTACAGACTAGAAGTTCAACCTGTGCAGTGCCTAAAAGCACTTGTGCAGACTGAAACAACCCAAATTGGATGACTACTCAGAATTTTACTTTTTAATGTAGTACTATCTGGTTATGTACTAGGTAGGCTATATGCCCACGTTGCGTTTTTTTTTTTCTGTTGAAACGCTGCGTTTTGAACTGCAGCGTTTTCAGTGCCAAATTGCATGCGTTCAGCTTCCCCGGCAAAGTCTATGAGAAAGCTGAAAGATCAATGAACACGCTGCGTTTGTAAATGCAGTGTTTTGGATGCCCAAAATCGCTGCGGAAAAAAAAGCAGCATGTCACTTCTTTTGTGCGTTGTAGCTGCGTTCTACACCCATTGAAATCAATGATGTGGGTCAAAACACATGTCAAACGCATGTCTTTTCAGTCTCTCTCTGTCAATGTCGGTCAATCTCTGTCTGTGGATGTCAGTGAATCTACCTCTGTCTGTCGGTCGGTCGGTCTCTTTTTCTGTCAGTTGGTCTGTCTGTCTCCCTCTCTCTCTGTCGGTCGGTCTCTCTCTGTCTGTCCCTTTCTCTGTCCATCGGTCAGTCTCTCCCCTTCTCTCATACTCACCGATCCCCAATCACCGGCGCGGTGCTGCACGGCTGTCACACTGCTCCGGCGGCTTTTCCTCTTTTGAAAAGGCTGGCCGCTCATTATTCAATCTGGTATTCCCTGCTTTCCCCACCCACTGGTGCCTGTGATTGGTTGCAGTCAGACACGCCCCACACTGAGTGACAGCTGTCTCACTGCAACTATTCACAGCCGCCGGTGGGCGGGTCTATATCATGCAGTAAAATAAATTAATAAATAATTTAAAAAAACGACGTGCGGTTCCCCCCCAATTTTGATACCAGCCAGGGTAAAGCCACACGGCTGAAGGCTGGTATTCTCAGGATGGGGAGCGCCACATTATGGGGAGCCCCCCAGCCTAACAATATCAGCCAGCAGCCGCCCGGAATTGCCACATCCTTTAGATGCCACAGTCCCGGGACTCTACCCGGCTCATCCCGAATTGCCCTGGTGCGGTGGCAATCAAGGTAATGAGGAGTTAATGGCAGCCCATAGCTGCCATTAAGTCCTAGGTTAATCATGTAAGGCATCTCCCCGAGATACCTTCCATGATTAACCTGTAAGTTAAAGAAAATAAACACACACATCCAAAAAATCCTTTATTTGGAATAAAAGAAAAAAAAAACACCCTCTTTCACCACTTTATTAAAATCCTCAAATACCCCTTTAGGTCCGACGTAATCCACACGAGGTCCCACGATGCTCTAAGCTCTGCTACATGAAGCTGACAAGAGCGGTCACAGACCAGACCGCTCTCTGTCAGCTCCACGCAGCAACTGAAGTGAGCCGAGCGATCAGCGATAAAGTCACAGGTGAGTTGCGGTCTCGTGTGGAGGATTCCATCTGTGGCTGCGGGTAACCTGAGTGACGGCAGCGCTAATCGCGCTGCTCACTTCAGTCACTCAGGGTGAGTCCTTCACGGGTGACCGCTAATCAGGACGCTACACACAGACAGAGCCGCGGTATGACAATGAAGTTGGGTGAAGTTCACCCGAGTTCATTCTCATCGCGTGACTCTGTCTGTGTCTGTTGTCAGCCGGCATGTAGCAGAGCTAAATTGCCGGGGGAACGCACTGTCAAAAATGCATCCAAAACGCATGCAAAATGCATGGAAAAAGCATCCAAAATGCATGCGTTGTGGATGCATTTTTTTTTACAAACGCAGTGTCCAGTCTGCCAGAGGGTGCATTCTTTTCTGCACTGCAGAGAACGCAACGTGCGCACATATCCTAAGCAGACATCAAGACTATCACGTATCTCCTTAAGAGTCCAGGGGAAGGTGCAGAGTAAAATAGGGTGAACAAAAAGTTGTAATCTGCCAGGACAAACACAAGACAAACAGGCTGTAGTTCCAAGCAGAGTCCACTTCAGGATTATCACCAGCGGGAAATGGAAGTCTGGGGAAGCTATAAATAGTTCCACTGGCTGGTTGATGGAGCAGACTAAATTACAGCATAAGAAACATATGTTGGCACAAAGGTAATGTACACACAAAGTGTCTTCCTAGAGACAAAGTATTCAGAACCAGGACAGTGATCGAACCTGACTGTGGCTCAGTGGAGAGGAAAATAGACCATAGCATAGGAGACATGACACCGTTTATCTGTGTAAGAATTTGGCGGCCACTGTGTTCTAGACATGTGTTCCCCATTTTGCAGATCGGTATAGGTGCCAGTGTTTGGACCACCACAGAGCTATAAATCATGCACGTAGTTAGTAAAGGTGAGGGTGGGCATACTATTAGTGAGGCCTGTGCAGCTGCATAGGGGCACAAAGTGTAAGGGAGCCACCACCAACTCTAAAGCCTGCTTTACACGTTGCAATTAGTTGTACAATCGCATTTGCGATGTGACACGCCTAGGTTGCATATGGGATCTTATGAGATCACACGTAGGTCGTTCATTTGCTGTCACACGTGCGTTAGTAGTCTATGTTAAATTGATCAATTTTGTGTGCGATCCTTTAGATCATGTGTTCTGTGACGTATGCATTGGGCACAAGCATGTGTAATGTGTAGGGATGCGATTTTACTATGTCATCTGCCATTCAGCTCTGCTACATGGCCGCTGACAGCAGACACAGACAGCCATGTAGCAGAGCTGAATGGCAGATGACAGCAGACAGAGCCGCACTGTCAGAATGAACTCGAGTGAACTTCACCCGACTTCATTGTCATGCTGCGGCTCTGTCTGTGTCGCGTCCTGATTAGTGGTCACCAGTGAAGGACTCACCGGTGACCACTAAACTCCTGAGTGACTGAATTGAGCAGCCCTCTCTCATATACTCACCGATCACCAATCTCCGGCGCTGCACGGCATTCACACTGCTCCGGCGGCTTTTACTATTTTGAAAAAGCCGGCCGCTCATTAAACAATCTCGTATTCCCTGCTTTCCCCGCCCACCGGCGACCATGATTGGTTACAGTGAGACACGCCCCCACGCTGAGTGACAGGTGTCACACTGCACCCAATCACAGCAGCCGGTGGGCGTGTCTATACTGTGTAGTGAAATATATAATTAAATAATTAAAAAAAACGGCGTGCGGTCCCCCCCAATTTTAAAACCAGCCAGATAAAGCCATACGGCTGAAGGCTGGTATTCTCAGGATGGGGAGCCCCACGTTATGGGGAGCCCCCCAGCCTAACAATATCAGCCAACAGCCGCCCAGAATTGCCGCATACATTAGATGCGACAGTTCTGGGACTGTACCCGGCTCTTCCCGATTTACCCTGGTGTGTTGGCAAATCGGGGTAATAAGGAGTTATTGGCAGCCCATAGCTGCCAATAAGTCCTAGATTAATCATGTCAGGCGTCTATGAGATACCTTCCATGATTAATCTGTAAATTACAGTAAATAAACACACACACACACGAAAAATCCTTTATTAGAAATAAAAAACACTAACATATACCCTGGTTAACCACTTTAATCAGCCCCAAAAAGCCCTCCATGTCCGGCGTAATCCAGGATGCTCCAGCGTCGCATCCAGCGCTGCTGCATGGAGGTGACCGGAGCTGCAGCAGACACAGCCGCTCCTGTCACCTCCACACAGCTAATGAAGACAGCCGCGCGATAAGCTGAGCTGTCACTGAGGTTACCCGCTGTCACTGGATCCAGCGGTGGATTCAGCGGTGGCCGCGGGTAACCTCAGTGACAGCTCAGCTGATCGCGCTACTCACCTCAGTTGCTGCGTGGAGGTGAGAGGAGCGGCGGTGAGTAGCGCGATCAGCTGAGCTGTCACTGAGGTTACCCGCGGCCACCGCTGGATCCAGTGACAGCGGTTAACCTCAGTGACAGTTCAGCTGATCGCACGGCTGTCTTCAGTTGCTGTGTGGAGGTGACAGGAGCGGCTGTGTATTCTGCAGCTCCGGTCACCTCCATGCAGCAGCGCTGGAAGCGACGCTGGAGCATCCTGGATTACGCCGGACATGGAGGGCTTTTTGGGGCTGATTAAAGTGGTGAACCAGGGTATATGTTTGTGTTTTTTATTTCTAATAAATGATTTTTTCGGGTGTGTGTGTTTATTTACTGTAATTTACAGATTAATCATGGAAGGTGTCTCATAGACGCCTGACATGATTAATCTAGGTCTTATTGGCAGCTATGGGCTGCCAATGACTCCTTATTACCCCGATTTGCCAACGCACCAGGGCAAATCGGGAAGAGCCGGGTACAGTCCCAGAACTCTCGCATCTAATGTATGCGGCAATTCTGGGCGGCTGTTGGCTGATATTGTTAGGCTGGGGGGCTCCCCATAACGTGGAGCTCCCCATCCTCAGAATACCAGCCTTCAGCCGTATGGCTTTATCTGGCTGGTTTTAAAATTGGGGGGGACCGCACGCCTTTTTTTAATTATTTAATTATTTATTTCACTACACAGTATAGACCCGCCCACCGGCTGCTGTGATTTGGTGCAGTGTGACACCTGTCACTCAGCGTGGGGGCGTGTCTCACTGTAACCAATCATAGGCGCCGGTGGGCGGGGATAGCAGGGAATACGAGATTGTTTAATGGGCGGCCGGCTTTTTCAAATCAGTAAAAGCCGCCGGAGCAGTGTGAACGCCGTGCAGCGCCGGGGATCGGGGATCGGTGAGTATATGAGAGAGGGGGATAGACTGACATGGACAGAGAGAGAGGGACAGAGATAGTGACCGACTGACAGAGATTAGTGAATGACAGACATTGTGAGGCGCTTCAGAACGCAGCTTTTCAGCTGCGCTCTGAAGCGGACCTTTTTTAAGCTGCGGTGCGAGCGCACACCTGCGCACATAGCATCAGACACCAAAATCGTATGAGGGATGTCACACGTTACAATTGACTAGGTTCGTGCAACGAAACGCTCAATTCTAGACAAAGATATGATGTGTTTGCGATCAACGGTTTTGCGTTCAATCCTGATCGCACGTAGGTGTCACACGGAGATACCTCACAAACGATGCCGGATGTGCGTCACTTACAACTTTACCCCAACGACGGATTGTGAGATATATTGAAGCGTGTGTAGCGGGCTTAAGACAGCAAACAACTTCTGCTAAAGACACATAACAGGAGGTATTATGATGAGCTATTAGATTGTATAGTGTGGCGCCCCTGAGGCTTCCGTCGCCACAGAGACATTGAACCTCAGCCAGAGGTGTGATGTCCCATCCTGGGTAAGGAAAGGGGTAAACGCCGGTCCACAGGCAAATTCACCCTACACCCATTGTTAGGCATATTTTGGGACCGGGGATAGTGGCAGCTACCCCCCATGCTGCATGCTGGGGGGGCCGTAAGACCCATCCCTTCTCCCATAGGGTGGGGCCTAGCAACAGGGAGGGTGGGAGGAGCCAACAGAAAGAAAGCGCAGATACAGTAAGTTCAAGGGGAGTTGTTAGTTGGAGTTAGGAAGGAGGAGTTGGAGTGAGAAGTTGGAGAGAGCAGGAGAGGGAGGTTGATATCTCAGAAGCAGTGAAGACTAAGTGTGAAGCTTCCTGGTGGAGACCCTGGGGCCCGGCTAGGCCCAGGTGACACCACAGCAGTAAAGTACAGAACGGATTCCAGAGCCACTGAAAGGCTTTCAAGCTCGTGGCCTGTTCCACTAGAACAACGGGTGGAGGGATCAGGCTGCATCCAGGGACGGTCCCTAGAAACCAAGGAAAGAAAGACATTTCCAAAGTAAACACCGAAGGCCCAGGTTGACAGGTTTATCCAGAGAGGTCAAGGCTTTGAAGACAGCCGAGGGAAGAGACAGAACAAAAGGGTGCACCGGCATTTACTCCCAGAATCACCCGGGATCGGCGGAGGTCCCTGACAGGAGATTCCAGCACACCAGTGGGCGACCAGTGCGCTGCAGCCATGAACCAGTGAGTAAAACCTTAAAACTGCATCCCCTGGTGTTGCCTCTTTTATTTTGCCCTGCACTGCACCCTTTCCAAGCACCATAGACTTTAATAAGCACCAACGGTTGCCCCAGGGTACCGCTCCACCTGTGGGGAGCAGAACCATCCCAGCTGCTAATCCATCAGCCCCGGAGGTCCCATCCAGCAGCGGCGGCTCCTTAGTCGCAATCCACAGGTGGCGTCACGAATATTCTACAAACTTTATTATTAATTACCATCCCCACCACTGCCATATTAGTTTGACCCCGCCAGGGTCACGGAGTCGGGCCCCGCCACCACTGACTACCCCCGGACTAGTCCGGCCCGACACCGGGTGTCCCAAAGCCCTGGGGTGGGCGAGTCAATTACGCCTCTTGTGTCTTTGTCCGCCCCTGAGTTCATACCTGATTTTCACTGTAGATCCCCTTTAATGACAGGGTCAAGGTACTGTTTTAATGTACTGGAAAATGATTTGGACGTATGGTGCTTTAATGGCTTTAAGTTTCTAATTTGTTGGCTACCTAAAAAAAAATTGTACATAATTTTTTGGGGATATACAGGAATAAAGCTGTTATTGAGCCATGAGATCATAACATATTTATCTTACAGTAGAAATTGTGTGAAAATGTTTTTTTTTTTAATTTTTCTTCAAATTTTAATTTCCATAATTCACAGCATAATAAAGCATTGTATAGGATCCCAATTTTATTTCAGTAATTTAAGGAAACAAGCATATGCATAAACTATATGTCACTTATCACTTATGTTCTAAGAAAGCAATTGGTATAGTGTTTGTTTTTTATTTTTTATTTTTTTACAATATTTATTTAATAATATGTACCCAAGAGGACACTAAAACTTTCTACTGCACAGTATTCTGCTATAACTGGGGCTTCCATAGAAAGCCTTCTTATAAGGGAAAACAATGCCCTTTGGTAACTGTGGTCATGTGGAGATGATCTGGGTTCACCGAATCGGACTAGCTGTGCCATAACATGACTGGTGATGACTGCCATGTTCAATAGAAGCAGCAACAGGACAGTGTAGATTCCTAAAAATCAATATAAGGTGTTTATTAATGTTTTTTCAATTTATGACATTTATCACGTATGCCATTGTTGGATATGACATTAGAATAGGGGTTCAGAGCCTCGTTCCTTTAAGCTGTGGTCAGCATTGAAAGGCATGCTACGGTAATTGCCACTACATTCATTGTAGGATTGATGGTGATAGCTAAGTAGCATGTTTGGCTACACCCATTAAGCAGGCTTTAAACGCTACGACATATCAAACGATATATCGTCGGGGTCACGTCGTAAGTGACGCACATCCGGCATCGTTTGACATTTCGTAGCTTGTGACAGCTTCGAGCGAGTGTGAACGAGCAAAAATACTCACCTTATCGTTGCTCGTTGACACTTCGCACATTTTCTAAAAATCTGGTTGTTCATTGTTCCCGAGGCAGCACACGTCGCTTCGTGTGACAACGCAGGAGCGATGAACTGCAGCTTACCGGCAATGCGGAAGGAAGGAGGTGGGCGCGATGTTTACGTCCCGCTCATCTCCGCCCCTCCACTTCTATTGGCCTGCCGCTGTGTGGCGTCGCTGTGACGCCGATCGTCCCTCCCCCTTCAGGAAGTGGATGTTCGCCGCCCACAGGGAGGTCGTTTGGAAGGTAAGTACGTGTGACGGGGGGGTTACGACTTTGTGCGACACGGGCAAGAAATTGCCCATGCCGCACAAACGATGGGGGTGGGTGCGATCGCACGAGAAATTGCAGCATGTAAAGCAGCCTTTAGGCTCATCATAGACAATGAATGAAGGGGAAATTCACATGTGCAACCTTGCTACTCTTTTCAGTCTCAACTATACGATGCAAAACTTCAGACCTCCATCTTAGTAATCAGTGGGTATCCGAATAGTGGATCTTCACTGATCAGGAATCTAAATATAATGTATAGAAAACCCACTTCAAGTGATGATGGAGAACAAGTAGATAATACAAAAGTGGTAATAAACCAATCTTCTCCTCTTCATGGGGTCATTCTAGAATCTACATTAAATCTACACTTGAGATGAACGAACCAATCCTTGGAGGATTGAGTTTGAGTCAAATTTCCTGAAATTTGCTGTTTCGTCTGAATTCAAACACTTTGAGATTTGATTTGCAATTTGCAAAAGAATCCCAAAACTTCCCTGACACCATTTACCACACGGTTAAAGCATAAGAAAGCAGACTAACGTAATTTTGCATCGCCACTCCTTCAGCATAATGCCCTGCAGCTATGACATTTTACAGTTTATTATACCTAGTACAGTGGTCAGTACCGGGGCCATCACAGATCGGTGGTTCCCAATGGAGCACAGTTTGTACGGCAATTTCATTTTTTATCTTTAGAGTCACTCTCTCTTCTGTGGTGTGTATGGTCAGAAGGGTCTTCTCGCTTTCCTCTCTCCCATAGATTGTAAGCTCTTATTGTTAGCAGGGTCCTCTCTCATCCCCTCTCTCTTCTGTAGATTGTAAACTCTTAACATTATCTTCTCGCTTTCCTCTCGCCTCTCTCTCTCTCCTGTAGAGTGTAAGCTCATATAGTTAGCAGGGTCCTCTCGCTTTCCTCTCTCCTCTTTCCTCTGTAGATTGTAAGCTCTTATGGTCAGCAGGGTCCTCTTGTTTTCCACTCTCCTCTCTCTCTTCTGTAGAATGTAATTGCTTTTGGTCAGCAGGGTCCTCTCACTTTCCTCTCTCCTCTTTCCTCTGTAGATTGTAAGCTCTTATGGTCAGCAGGGTCTTCTTGTTTTCCTCTTTCCTCTCTCTCTTCTGTAGAATGTAAATGCTTTTGGTCAGCAGGGTCCTCTTGTTTTCCTCTCTCCTCTTTCCTCTGTAGATTGTAAGCTCTTATGGTCAGCAGGGTCCTCTTGTTTTCCTCTCTCCTCTCTCTCTTCTGTAGAATGTAAATGCTTTTGGTCAGCAGGGTCCTCTTGTTTTCCTCTCTCCTCTCTCTCTTCTGTAGAATGTAAATGCTTTTGGTCAGCAGGGTCCTCTTGTTTTCCTCTCTCCTCTCTCTCTTCTGTAGAATGTAAATGCTTTTGGTCAGCAGGGTCATCTTGCTTTCCTCTCTTCTCTCTCTCTCTCTCCTGTAGAGTGTAAATATGTATGGTCAGCAGGGTTCTCTCGCTTTCCTCTCTCCTCTCTCTCCTGTAGATTGTAAGCTCTTAGGCTATGTGCGCACGTTGCGTAATTACATGCAGGTACGCTGTGCTTTATAGCGCAGCGTAACTGCATGCGTCCTGCGTCCCCTGCATAATCTATGGAGATTGTGCAAGGGCCGTGCGCACGTGGCGTCTTAGGTTATGTGCGCACGTGTGCGCTCTGCACCGCACCTAAAAGGTGCGCTTCAGAGCGCAGCTGAAAAGCTCCGTTCTGAAGCGCATGGTGCCGGCGAGAACGTGCGCTCTGCCTGCAGCTCCTGCCATAGACAGAGCAGGGGCTGCCGGCAAAGCGCACGGAAGACATGTCACTTCTTAGAACGCACGCTTCGGGCAGCAGCCGAAGCGCTGCGCTCTAAGACGCCACGTGGGCACGGCCCCTGGACAATCTCCATAGACTGTGCAAGGGACGCAGGACGCATGCAGTTACGCTGCGCTACAAAGCGCAGCGTAACTGCATGTAATTACGCAACATGCGCACATAGCCTTAGAGCGCTGCGCTTCGGCTGCTGGCCCGAAGCGCGCGTTCTAAGAAGCTGACACTTCTTCCGTGCGCTTTGCCGGCAGCCCCTGCTCTGTCTATGGCAGGAGCTGCATGCAGAGCGCTTCAGAACGGAGCTTTTCAGCTGCGCTCTGAAGCGCACCTTTTAGGTGCGGTGCAGAGCGCACACGTGCGCACATAGCCTTATGGTCAGCAGGGTCCAATCGCTTTCCTCTTTCCTTCCCTCTCTCTTCTGTAGATTGTAAATTCTTATGTTCAGCATTATCCTCTCACTTTCCTCCCTCTTCTCTCTCCTGTAGATTCTAAGCTCCTATGATCAGTGGGGTCCTCTATCTTCTCCTATATCTCCTGTAGATTGTAAGCTTTTATGGTCAGCAGGATCCTCTTGCTTTTCTCTCGCTCTCCTCTCTTCTCTCGCGCTCCTCTTTTTTCTCCTCTCTCCTGTAGATTGTAAACGCTTATGGTCAGTAGGGTCTTCACTCTTTCCTCCCCCCACATATATTTTCTGAATAATTATGAGCTTTAACCCCTTCACCACCGGACGATTTTCAGTTTTTCCATTCATGTTTTTTGCTCCCCTTCTTCTGAGAGCCGTAACTTTCTTTTTTTCTGTCAATCTTGCCATATAAGGGGTTACGTTTTGTAGGAAGAATTGTACTTTTAAATGAAGCCATAAGTTTTACTCTATAGTGTTCTGTAAAAAGGTAAAAAAATCCCAAGTGCAGAAAAAGTGCAAAAAAGAGTGCATTGCACTATTGTTTTTGGGTTATTTTATTCACTGTGTTCACTACATGGTAAAACTGATGTGTTGGTGTGATGCCTCAGGTGAGTACGAGTTCGTAGACACCAAAGATGAATAGGTTTACTGTTATCTAAAGGGTTAAAAAATTCAGACATTTGTACAAAAAAAGTGGAGCACTTTTTACGCCATTTTCCAAAAACTGTAGCATTCTCACTTTTTGGCATCTATGGCTCAGTTACAGCTTATTTTTTGCATCTCAAGCTGATATTTTTAACGGTATCATTTTTGCACAGATGCTACGTTTTGATTACCTGTTATTGCATTTTGCGCAAAATTTGTGGCGACCAAAAAATGTAATTTTGGTGTTTGGAATCTTTTTGCCGCTACGCCGTTTACCATTCAGATTAATTGATTTTATATTTTGATAGATTGGCCATTACTGAAAGTGGCGATGCCAAATATGGGTATATTTTTTATTTTTTTAACCCTTGAATTTTGAATGGGGCGAAGGGGGGTGATTTGAACTTTTTTTTTTTATTTTTTTTTTAATTTTTTAAAACTTTTTTTGAACTTTTTTAAATTTTACTAGTCCCCCTAGGGGACTATATGGATCAGTAGTCTGATTGCTAGTTCATTTCTGTAGATCACAGTTGCATTGCTCTGATCTGCAGAAAAGCTGCTTTACTCTCAGACAAGGCACTCTGCCGGCTGTAAGAGGAACTGACTCATGATAGCTACTTGAGTCATAACATGACCCTGTGCTACCATGGCAACCAGTGGCTCCACGTAATCAGGCCACGTGACTTTCACGGCTGAGATGTACACTGCAATGTCACATTTTGACAGCGTGGTGCAGGGCACGAGTGGAGAGCGGATTCATTCGTGCCTGATAGACGCACATGTCAGCTGTTCAAATCAGCTGACATGTGTGGAACTCATTGCCGGCTGCCTGCAGCAGCTTCCAGTGAGTATACCGACATGAGGCAGGATGTACCCAATACATCCAAGAGGTTAAGGTAATTTATTCATGGTAATTTATTCACTGCAAATCACATTTTTTGGGAAAATTTGTTGAAGTTGACAAATTCAAATTTCAAAAGATTTGCCCATCTCCAACCTAAAACCAACATTTACAAAGGGTGCAGATTTAAAGCCCAACACAACACTTGCCAATCATGCTACATGGTTTTTAATAGTTTCGTACACATAGTTTATACAATATTTACATTGGACTTGTAAGCCTAAATAGGAAGTTGCTATAGTTTTTCCCAATAATAACTGGCATATCGGCTTCTGGCTGGTTGGCTGGGGCGAGCCGCGGGTGCGGCTGGGACGCGATGCCACAGCTCACCTAATTCATGACCAGATGTGGCGTTTCTTATGCCAGAAATCTTACTTCAGAATGCTTCTTAGGCTAAGTTCACATTTCCGTTGTTTTGCATCAGTCACAATCCGTCGCCTTGAGGAATTACGGTATCCTGCAAAATATTTTGCAGGACTCATGTTTTTCCCCATAGACTTCTATTAGTGACGGATTGCGACTGATGATGCTGCGTTGCATCCGCTGCGTCGCGGTCAGTCATTTTTTAACTGACCGCTGGGCGGAAGCAACGCAGCCTGTAACGTTTTTTGAGCAGCGCAATCCGTAGGATTTTGCTGCGCATGCTCTCTCTGGCTCCCTGCACCCGTAACCATGATACACATCGGGTAACCAAGCAATGCGCTTTGGTTAGTTACCCGATATTTACAGTGGTTACGTGTGCAGGGAGCCAGCGCTAAGCGGAGTATGCTGGTAACCAAGATAAATATCGGGTAACCAAGCAAAAAGTGCTTTGCTTTTACCCGATATTTACCCTGGCTGTGCACGGAGTCCGACACTTCCCCGCTCGGCTCTGCCCCCTCCCGCACTCAACATGTACTCACACACTCACACACACACACACACACACACACACTCACACACTCACCTGTCCCCAGCCCTGCAGTCCCCGCGGCACTGACGTCCTCAGTGCCACGGCCTCGCTCGGCTCCACCCACCCCGAACTTCGCCCCCTCGTGCTCCGTCCCCCGCACACAACGGAGTCCGACAAAGAAAATTCTGTTCTTTGTCATCCGTTGTACAGCGCATCAGTCACATGCGTCAAGCAACGCATGTGACTGATGCAAAACAACGGAAATGTGAACTTAGCCTAAATGAATCAAAAGTATCTGCCTCCAACATGCCCCTTCACCAAGATTGGCAAGAACCACATTTGACCTAGTCCTCTTTAAAAAATGGAGGATCATTCAGTTAACAGTCAACATGTATAATTGCAGTTCCTCTCGGCAGACTTTTTTTTATGGTGGTGCTACGTTATTTGCCATTTGTTTTCCTAATAGATAAAATATTTTTTAAATTGTATACATTTTTGTAGAGTCGCCTTTTAAAAAGTAGGGTTAAATAACATTCGCCAATAGCAAATCCACAGACGAGGAGCAGAAATATTAAAAAAAAAAGATCTTAGACACTTATTTTTCATACTTGTACTGCAGAATTAATAGCGAAATTGTCTGTCTCTATCTCTCTATTAAAGTGAAGTCTGCTTGATGGGTAAAGGCATATTTCTTGACTAAAAATGCCAGAGGAAGGTAACAGGTCATTACATCCACCTAATGACTAGCACTTGAGCTTTGCTGTGGGTTGCACATACTGAATAATTATGATAGGCAAGGAATATGTGATGACATGTGGCAGAATGATATATTTACAGAAAATAGTGCAATGTTTATAGTGTCTTTCAAATGCAATGTACATCTGAATTCTCCTCATTGTGTTCTACAGGGAATGTAGCTAAAATGCCGCAAATATGGTGACTGTCTGGTGTTGTAGCACTGAAGAATGGGAAATAATGGGTAACTGGGTGAAGAAAATCTACAATTTTTCTTATGAATTATTTCCACCTTCCCCTAAAAATGTCAGGAAAAAATAGTGATCATCTATCAAACCGAATACTGTTTACCCAGCGCGACTGTGACAATTAAATGGCTGTCGATCGGCTGCATGCAAGTTGAACAGTGGTCAATTAATGGCCTATCTATGCCAGGTAATTACACTTCTATGGGCACAGAATGATTGTTAATAAGATCGTACAATATCATATAATTGAAAAAAAAAACCCCACCAACAAACCAATGCAAGCCAGAGAGTATGAAAAGATCAATAAATCTTTATTACAGACAATTAAAATCATTAAAACAAATGGACCGACCCAAGTGACAGCTGGAAAGATGGAATTGATACAGGGGACCCGGCACCTATACTATGATAGAAAAAGAAGCTAAAAAAGAAAGGAAATATAAAATATATAAAAGTACAAAAATAAAAAATAAACATAGTAAGTTATATATATATATATATATACATAATGCCTACAAGTAGTATTCCACCCCCTGCAGATTTAGCAGGTTTGATAAGATGCAAATAAGTTAGAGCCTGCAAACTTCAAACAAGAGCAGGATTTATTAACAGATGCATAAATCTTACAAACCGACAAGTTATGTTGCTCAGTTAAATTTTAATACATTTTCAACATAAAAGTGTGGGTCAATTATTATTCAACCCCTAGGTTTAATATTTTGTGGAATAACCCATGTTTGCAATTACAGCTAATAATCGTCTTTTATAAGACCTGATCAGGCCGGCACAGGTCTCTGGAGTTATCTTGGCCCACTCCTCCATGCAGATCTCCAAGTTATCTAGGTTCTTTGGGTGTCTCATGTGGACTTTAATCTTGAGCTCCTTCCACAAGTTTTCAATTGGGTTAAGGTCAGGAGACTGACTAGGCCACTGCAACACCTTGATTTTTTCCCTCTTGAACCAGGCCTTGGTTTTCTTGGCTGTGTGCTTTGGGTCGTTGTCTTGTTGGAAGATGAAATGACGAGCCATCTTAAGATCCTTGATGGAGGAGTGGAGGTTCTTGGCCAAAATCTCCAGGTAGGCCGTGCTATCCATCTTCCCATGGATGCGGACCAGATGGCCAGGCCCCTTGGCTGAGAAACAGCCCCACAGCATGATGCTGCCACCACCATGCTTGACTGTAGGGATGGTATTCTTGGGGTCGTATGCAGTGCCATCCAGTCTCCAAACGTCACGTGTGTGGTTGGCACCAAAGATCTTGATCTTGGTCTCATCAGACCAGAGAACCTTGATCCAGTCTGTCTCAGAGTCCTCCAAGTGATCATGAGCAAACTGTAGACGAGCCTTGACATGACGCTTTGAAAGTAAAGGTACCTTACGGGCTCGTCTGGAACGGAGACCATTGCGGTGGAGTATGTTACTTATGGTATTGACTGAAACCAATGTCCCCACTGCCATGAGATCTTCCCGGAGCTCCTTCCTTGTTGTCCTTGGGTTAGCCTTGACTCTTCGGACAAGCCTGGCCTCGGCACGGGTGGAAACTTTCAAAGGCTGTCCAGGCCGTGGAAGGCTAACAGTAGTTCCATAAGCCTTCCACTTCCGGATGATGCTCCCAACAGTGGAAACAGGTAGGCCCAACTCCTTGGAAAGGGTTTTGTACCCCTTGCCTTGTGACCCTCCACGATCTTGTCTCTGATGGCCTTGGAATGCTCCTTTGTCTTTTCCATGTTAACCATGTATGAGTGCTGTTCACAAGTTTGGGGAGGGTCTTAATTAGTCAGAAATTCTGGAAAAAGAGATAATTAATCCAAACATGTGAAGCTCATTGTTCTTTGTGCCTGAAATACTTCTTAATACTTTAGGGGAACCAAACAGAATTCTGGTGGTTTGAGGGGTTGAATAATAAATGACCCTCTGAATAAACTTTTCACAATTTAAAAAAATAAAAAAAAAAGAAATAACATCCTTTTTTGTTGCAGTGCATTTCACACCTCCAGGCTGATCTACAGTCCAAATGTCACAATGCCAAGTTAATTCCGAATGTGTAAACCTGCTAAATCTGCAGGGGGTTGAATACTACTTGCAGGCACTGAGTATATATATATATATATATATATATATATATATATATATATATATATATATATATATATGTGTAAATAAATATAAATATAAGTACATGTAAATATAAAATTGCCATAACCCCAATATCAATATTCTAACCAACAAAGTCTCATACATAACAACCATATAGCAACATATCACCAAAAAGAAGGGTTTTTATGTGACTACTCACATATGACGTATTAGGATCAACCCTCTCCGTGTTACGTCACCACCGGAGTCCGCTCCATCGACTTCTACTCCGATCGCCAGGCGACAATGTGTTCCTGCCGTGGATAGTGCTGGTGATGGGAGAGGAGTCGATGCCAGCGGCGTCGGTGGGCGCAGGCTCCGCTCATCCACTGGTCTGGGTTTCATGGGGATCTGCAGTGCCACTGGCTGACTGTAGGTGGCGGGTATCTCCAAGCTGAAGTACCATCATTCAGCTACAGCCTATGGGAAGACACCACACCCTTTTAATTCCCTCCTGTCTGCTGACCTCTGCCAGACATAGTTCTGAAAATTCTGGTTCCTGTTCCATCCTGTTCTGTGATTTCGTGTGCTGATTACCGCTTGTTTCCTGACTACGTCTCCTACCTGCTGTTTTTGTACCTCGCTGCCCGATCCAGTTTTGACCTCTGCTTGTTTCTGATTACGTCCTTGCCTACCAATTCTGTCCCTGTTCCGCAATTCCTGGTTTGACCCTGGCTGACTACTACTCTCTCGGACTGCAACCTGCCACAGGTAGTGATCACCTTGGGCCCTGTATAATTCCAAATCCCTGTATAGGGGTTAAAGGGTTTCAGGGGTCTAGGGGTCCTGCTTGGTGAGTGGCTTCCCTCTAGCCTGTCCATTACAGCCCGTCTGAGTCTGTGGATCCAGGCAGGCGTTACACCCCGCTACCCTGGACACAATTAGCACATACCGGATTTGCGTCATCTGGCACGTGAAATGCTGTACTTTTAAAAGACACCCTGTATTACCATCTGATCACTCCTGGATGAAGCACGGTTGCTGTGAAACGCACGTCAGTGTGTGGGGATGCCGCACCACCAGCTAACCTGGACTATTGCATGCTGGTAATACTACTATTTGTGGCTTGAATGATATCTTAGAGTTGCTTACATAGGCTCTCACACTAGTGAATGTGTAATATTTGCTCTATTGATTATAGTGATGCTGGTTATTACCTTGCTGCACATATTTCTGTTGCACTAAATTTGGCCTTAATATCAATAAAGCCTAGGTATTGTAGGTTTTGTAGATCCTCCTTTTTCTATCATAGTATAGGTGCTGGGTCACCTGTATCAATTCCATTTGTCACTTGGGTCTGTTCATTCGTTTTTAATGATTTTAATTGTCTGTAATAAAGATTTATTGATATTTTCATACTCTCTGGCTTGCATTGGTTTATTGGTATTTTTGTTGGATATATGCATTAAGCCTACCGTACTGGTTGTGGATTTGGTGTTTAATATCATACACTGTGTGCAGAATTATTAGGCAAATGAGTATTTTGATCACATGATACTTTTTATACATGTTGTCCTACTTCAAGCTGTATAGGCTTGAGAGCCAACTACCAATTAAGTAAATCAGGTAATGTGCATCTCTGTAATGAGGAGGCGTGTGGTGTAATGACATCAACACCCTATATAAGGGGTGCATACTTATTAGGCAACTTCCTTTCCTTTGGCAAAATGGGTCAGAAGAGAGATTTGACAGGTTCTGAAAAGTCCAAAATTGTGAGATGTCTTGCAGAGTGATGCAGCAGTCTTGAAATTGCCAAACTTTTGAAGCGTGATCACCGAACAATCAAGCGTTTCATGGCAAGTAGTCAACAGGGTCGCAAGAAGCGTGTTGGGCAAAAAAGGCTCAAAATAACTGCCCATGAAGTGAGGAAAATCAAGCATGAAGAGGCCAAGATGCCATTTGCCACCAGTTTGGCCATATTTCAGAGCTGCAACGTTACTGGAGTATCAAAAAGCACAAGATGTGCCATACTCAGGGACATGGCCAAGGTAAGGAAGGATGAAAAACGACCACCTTTGAACAAGAAACATAAGATAAAACGTCAAGACTGGGCCAAGAAATATCTTAAGACTAATTTTTCAAAGGTTTTATGGACTGATGAAATGAGAGTGACTCTTGATGGGCCAGATGGATGGGCCAGAGGCTGGATCAGTAAAGGGCAGAGAGCTCCACTCCGACTCAGACGCCAGCAAGGTGGAGGTAGGGTACTGGTATGGGCTGGTATCATCAAAGATTAACTTGTGGGACCTTTTTGGGTTGAGGATGGAGTGAAGCTCAACTCCCAGACCTACTGCCAGTTTCTGGAAGACAACTTCTTCAAGCAGTGGTACAGGAAAAGTTGGTATTGTTCAAGAAAAACATGACTTTCATGCAGGACAATGCTCCATCACGTGCATACAACTACTCCACAGCGTGGCTGGCCAGTAAAGGTCTAAAAGATGAAAAAATAATGACATGGCCCCTTTGTTCACCTGATCTGAACCCCATAGAGAACCTGTGGTCCCTCATAAAATGGGAGATCTACAGGGAGGGAAAACAGTACATCTCTCGGAACAGTGTCTGGGAGGCTGTGGTGGCTGCTGCACGCAATGTTGATCGAAAACAGATCAAGCAACTGACAGACTCTATGGATGGTAGGCTGTAGAGTGTCATCATAAAGAAATGTGGCTATATTGGTCACTAATTTTTTGGGGTTTTGTTTTTGCATGTCAGAAATGTTTATTTCTAAATTTTGTGCAGTTAAATTGTGTTACTTGGTGAAAATAAACAAGTGAGATGGGAATATATTTGTTTTTTACTAATTTGCCTAATAATTCTGCACAGTAATAGTTACCTGCACAAACAGATATCCTCTTAAGATAGCCAAATCTAAAAAAACCCCACTCCAACTGCCAAAAATTTTAAGCTTTGATATTTATGAGTCTTTTGGGTTGATTGAGAATATAGTTGTTGATCAATAATGAAAAAAATCCTCTAAAATACAACTTGCCTAATAATTCTGAACACGGTGGATAATTAGCAGCACCTCCCGTGTTTTGCTATATAAAGTTCATCTCAGTTGTTCTGATAAGTACCATGAAGGGACATGTAGAAGAGACAGTATATAGAGGTCCTGTGGAGGTACCCAAGACATTATTTGTTTTAAATGGGTGCGTTATTAGGTTTGATTGGGGCTTTCAGAGGGAATTATTACTTTTAGGGGGGCTTTGTTACTTAAATAGGATGCACAATGGTATTTGTTGCTTGAAAAGGGCACTTGTGATAATATAACTTGTAAAGTAGCATATCGGGCAATATTAGGTGCTCGGTAGCACAGTGGGGCTTTACTACTTTCTATAGGACACGATTAGTTTTAGAGGTTCTTCTATATGGCGCACTGTCTTTGTAGCATCAATTAATGGAGAGGGTAATCATATTATTGACATAATTTTTGAAGTATTGGGGTGACTGTTCCACGCCGGAAAACCAGGGAAGGTGGGGAGTTTGTACAGGTTGGGAATAGATGAGGACGGTTCGGGAAATGTGAGAAGTCAGATGTGCCTTTGTTGTTATTTCTATCGATGAGTCCTGGCTGGAAGAGATTGTTGTGTCGGACCAAATAAAAAAGATGAGTAAAGTGAACGATCCATCAGAAAGAATGTCAGCTGTAAGTCACTACACTGTATATATCTGTACTGTAGCCTGTGTAATATGGTTGGCAGGACTGGTATCTACCACTACATGGTCACCAAATGGTGGTGATACCAGGCTTTTAGTAGTACATTTTTGTTTTTTAAGTTAGTAACACCTTAATGCATTTTAGTCATTATGTAATGGTAGGTGTACGGTAGTATTATTGGTCTTTGTATAGTGTGTTTTAGTGTTAGCAACAGTGGTATGCTGCAATTATATATGTATAGATATTCTTTGAAGTGGTGTGAATGTCGTATAAGGAGACATACCTTGGGGCTCTGGCCTCTGATCTTTTAAGGCGCTAGGAGCGACCCTGCTTTGGGGATTTTACTTTGTAGGGGGTCATCATACAGTGTGTGGGGGCATACTATTATGTGGGTGCATGATAATATACGGGGGCTACCAAACTGTGTGGTGCTATAAGGGCCATCATACTTTGTGAGGGGCTCTGGGTAAAATCACTGTGTATATTTGTGTTTGAGGGTCAGTTTGGGTGGAGGGCATTATACTGTTTGAGGTCATAGTAGTGGGTGAAAACACTAACGAGCATTAATAGAAACAAAATTAATGTGTAGGTGTCGCAATACATGTACCTCTTCTTATCTTTACAAATTGGGAGATACAGTTAGGTCCAGAAATATTTGGACAGTGACACAATTTTCGCGAGTTGGGCTCTGCATGCCACCACATTGGATTTGAAATGAAACCTCTACAACAGAATTCAAGTGCAGATTGTAACGGTTAATTTGAAGGTTTGAACAAAAATATCTGATAGAAATTGTAGGAATTGTACACATTTCTTTATAAACACTCCACATTTTAGGAGGTCAAAAGTAATTGGACAAAAAAAACAAACCCAAACAAAGTATTTTTATTTTCAATATTTTCTTGCGAATCCTTTGGAGGCAATCACTGCCTTAAGTCTGGAACCCATGGATATCACCAAACGCTGGGTTTCCTCCTTCTTAATGCTTTGCCAGGCCTTTACAGCCGCAGCCTTCAGGTCTTGCTTGTTTGTGGGTCTTTCCGTCTTAAGTCTGGATTTGAGCAAGTGAAATGCATGCTCAATTGGGTTAAGATCTGGTGATTGACTTGGCCATTGCAGAATGTTCCACTTTTTTGCACTCATGAACTCCTGGGTAGCTTTGGCTGTATGCTTGGGGTCATTGTCCGTCTGTACTATGAAGCGCCGTCCGATCAACTTTGCAGCATTTGGCTGAATCTGGGCTGAAAGTATATCCCGGTACACTTCAGAATTCATCCGGCTACTCTTGTCTGCTGTTATGTCATCAATAAACACAAGTGACCCAGTGCCATTGAAAGCCATGCATGCCCATGCCATCACATTGCCTCCACCATGTTTTACAGAGGATGTGGTGTGCCTTGGATCATGTGCCGTTCCCTTTCTTCTCCAAACTTTTTCTTCCCATCATTCTGGTACAGGTTGATCTTTGTCTCATCTGTCCATAGAATACTTTTCCAGAACTGAGCTGGATTCATGAGGTGATTTTCAGCAAATTTAACTCTGGCCTGTCTATTTTTGGAATTGATGAATGGTTTGCATCTAGATGTGAACCCTTTGTATTTACTTTCATGGAGTCTTCTCTTTACTGTTGACTTAGAGACAGATACACCTACTTCACTGAGAGTGTTCTGGACTTCAGTTGATGTTGTGAACGGGTTCTTCTTCACCAAAGAAAGTATGCGGCGATCATCCACCACTGTTGTCATCCGTGGACACCCAGGCCTTTTTGAGTTCCCAAGCTCACCAGTCAATTCCTTTTTTCTCAGAATGTACCCGACTGTTGATTTTGCTACTCCAAGCATGTCTGCTATCTCTCTGATGGATTTTTTCTTTTTTTTCAGCCTCAGGATGTTCTGCTTCACCTCAATTGAGAGTTCCTTAGACCGCATGTTGTCTGGTCACAGCAACAGCTTCCAAATGCAAAACCACACACCTGTAATCAACCCCAGACCTTTTAACTACTTCATTGATTACAGGTTAACGAGGGAGACGCCTTCAGAGTTAATTGCAGCCCTTAGAGTCCCTTGTCCAATTACTTTTGGTCCCTTTAAAAAGAGGAGGCTATGCATTACAGAGCTATGATTCCTAAACCCTTTCTCCGATTTGGATGTGAAAACTCTCATATTGCAGCTGGGAGTGTGCACTTTCAGCCCATATTATATATATAATTGTATTTCTGAACATGTTTTTGTAAACAGCTAAAATAACAAAACTTGTGTCACTGTCCAAATATTTCTGGACCTAACTGTATGCTCTATGTGCCCTGACCCTGCCTACTCCACCAAATATTTTTTTTTTATGGGGATTAGGAGACCCCCAATTAGGAATTTTGCTATGAGGCCGAATGATTTATATGTACGCTCCTGCCTCCAGCCAACAGAGATCTCTGTACTCCCACAAATTCATGAAATATTGTAGGGAAGCATTTGGCAGATGATATTTGGGGCTTTCTTGAACTTATACTTAGAATTATTCAGGCAGCAAATAGAAGGATTCTGATGATCTGTGTATAAAATAAAATACAAAGTAGAATGTCTCTCCTTGTTTATGATGATATCACTTACATGATTCTAAAGTTAGTTTCTAAGTCTCTGTTGCGTCCATCCATTTGTTTTATGCATTTTCCTAACTTTGCACCGTGTTCACTTCTGGCATAAAACAACTGACGAAACCCAAATGATTTTTGGAAACTCAGTTATATTCCAATGGAGGTTGAGAGACCAAAGGGAACTTTGTAAATCCACATGTACATTGATACTTGAACGTTAGTGAACCCTTCTGATTTTTCAATATTTCTGCATACATTTGACCAAGATAAAGAGGACCAAATAAAAAAAATAATAAATATTAGACATTTTTTAATTCAGAAACCAGATCCAATATCATATTTCTATGAGTAACAAAAGTATGTGAACCTTTGCTTTCAGCATCTGGTGGGTTACCCTTGTTCAAAAATAATTACATCCAAATTTTTCCAGTAATTTAGCCCATTTTCCTACAGTTTCAACTCTGTTATATTCGTGGGTTTTCTCCCATGAACTGCTCAATGTTGGCCCATCCACAATATTTTTATAGGATTCAGGTCAGGCATTATTGTTCATTAATAGGGATGATCGAATACCTCAAATATTCGGCTTCGCAAATAATTTACGAATAGGTCGCCGCTATGTGAATATTCGATGCGCAATGTAAGTCTATGGGAAGCTCGAATAGTTCCGTATAGTTTTTATTCAGGTTTTTCATAGACTTGCAGTACATTGCGCATCGAATATTCACGAATAGTCAAATAGCGGCGACCTATTCGGCAAATATTCACGAAGCCGAATATTTGAGGTATTCGATCATCCCTATTCATTAACCATTCTTTTGTAGAACAACTTTTATTCTTTGGTTCATTGTTCTGCTGCATGACCCATGTTTTCTTGAGGTTCATTGCAGGACCAGATTTCCTGACATTTTCCTTTGGAAGTTGCTGGTATAAATCAGAATTCATTGCTTCATCAGTAATGGTGGTCATCCTTGCCCAGATAGAGAAAAACAGGCCCAAACCATGGTACTTCCAACACTGGGTTCACCGATGATATGCGTTATTAGCTGTAATGCAGTGTTTTTCATTCTCCAAACAGTGTTTCTTTTTTTAACCAAATAGCTCTATTTTAGCCTCATCCATCCACAAAACATTGTTCCAATAACCTTCTGTCTTATTTAGGTGAGCTTTAGCAAACTATTGATGGGAAGATATTTTTTTTGTTTTTTAAGTAGAGCAGTGGCATTCTCCTTGTAATCTTGTAATGTATTCCATTGTTATTTAGTGTCCTCCTGAACTCATGAATATTAACATTATATAATGTGAGAGATGCCTTTAGTTGCTTAGAAGTTATCTTGGTGTCCTTTGTGACCTTGAAAGCTATTATATATCTTGTTCCTTGGAGTGATCTTTGTTGGTCGACCACTCCTGGAAAAGGTAATAATGTTCTTGTATTTCCTCCATTTCTTCACAATCTAAACTGAATAAAAAAGACAAAAGGAGTTTTTGGCTGAAAATGTAAATTTTATTGTTTATCTTGTATATAAAAACGACCTTTATGTCTAAAATTATAATATGACAAAACCAGATCATAGGCAACAATGTAGGTGTATATTGGATTAAAACATAAGTACAGTTCTAACATAAAGTACCATATTTTTCGTTTTATAAGACACATTGGATTATAAGACGCACCCCAAATTTAGAGGAGGACAATAGGAAAAAAAAATGTAATGTTAAAATGGGGGTCCGTCTTATAATCCTAGTTCATCTTATAAAAGCTCACCAGGAGGAAGCGGCGGTGGTGGAGCAGCTCAAGAGGGTCACAGGAGGCAGGGTTGGTGGTGCTGTGGGCTCAGAGGAGGTGGTGTTGCAGCTCAGGAAGGTCAGTGGATGTAGGGTCGGTGATGCTGCGGGCTCAGAGGAGGGGGTGTCATGACTCAGGAGGGTCAGTAATAATGCAGGCTTGGGGGCATTGCGGTGGCTGGCGGCATTGATCTGCTGGGGCACTGTGGGCTCCATTGACCTGCCTGCGGTTGATGCGATGGACCTCAAGAAAATGGCCGCAGAGGCGGTACGTGTGTAGACTTGCCTCCATGGCCATTTTCTTAATTTCCATTGTGTCAAGCGCCGACAGTTCAATGGAGCTCGCAGCCCGCCGGCAGATCAATGGTGCCTGCCGTTGCGATACCCTTAGGATAGAAGTTATCGCCGACCCTTTGTCCTGTCACCCTCCTGAGCCACACCACTGCAGTGACATCCCCTCCTCTGAGCCCTCAGTATCGTCGACCCTGCCTCCTGTGACCCTGCTCCACCACCGCTGCCCCGGTAATGTATATCCCGTTTTGGGGGAAGAAAAGCATGTCTTATAATCTGGGAAATATGGTCTGTATTAGTGGTATATGTACCCAATTAGTTAAAAAGTGGGAAATGTTCGTCGTGATAAAGTTAAGTCTGAAGATAACAGAAGTAGAGTTTTATTGCTATAAGCATATTTCACAACATCTATTAGGAACAGCTTGCTTCATTCACTCTTCAAAAAGCCCATCATCTATTTACAGAAGTATTTAAGATTAACGTGTCCTTTTAATTATGCTTATATTTTATAAGTCATTGAGGTGAGACAGCTCAGCAAAGTTACTTGATGTAGATGATGAGGTGTGCCAGATGACAAACTTCGATCTCCTACATCTGTACAAGAAATCATTTACATGGTAATGTTCTACATTTTACAGATCGTTTAGTCTTCAAATCTGTTTGGGTTGCAAGTCAGAGAATGGATGGAAAGGATAATGGGTCCATTTCTGGTATCACCAGCTGTCTCCGACAAGTCTGGTCAGGTTAGAGAGGGTTGTGCAGAAGCTTCCAAATTCATTATTATTTTCAAAATGCCATCTTGTGGTGTGGCCCTGTCATAGATGACATTTCTAAACAGCATAATGTCACCAGGGGTTAAAGAAGGACGCTCATAGCGCTGACAATTTTAAATGCTCATCTTGACTGCAGATTTATAATAAAAACCTTGATAAAGATGTAAAAGGTGAAGGAACAAAGGTGAGGTATATTATATTTGTTTCCGGCACCCAGTAATTAAAGCACCCTCATATATTGTTTCACGGGTGAGCACACTCGGGCTTATGCAATATTCCAGAAATTATGCACGTATGTATAAAGAGACATGTATGTACACTTTGTTTGATGTGCTCCTTAAAAGACACTGTTGTTTTAACAAATTTTGCAATAATCAATAGTAAAATCAATGATTGGAAAATGTGTAGTAAATCTTATAACAAATATGTTTAGTTTTTCAACTTAACATTCACGCGAAATATCAACTAAAATCTACTGTGAGAAGTCCTTGAGGGGAGATATGTATCATCGAAGTTGATAGCCTCAGTGTTGTTAGCCCGGAAGCAGGCTCCAGCATGATTAATTCTGAGAGAAGTGTGTTAGGGCCATTTTTTTTGAGCAGTAAACCACCAGTAAGTCTGGTTTACAACAATTTACCAGACAAGTATAAACTATAACTGGCATTCATGAAATAGTCCAGCCAGCATGTATAAGAGGGGAGCGAACGTCATTGGCTCCCCCACAGCATGTGATCAAAGAGACTCACAAACAGCCCAGCAGAGATTAACTCTTGCAGGCCTGCCTAAGCCTGTGGGTCGACGCCAATGTCTTCTTGCACTGATCACGTACAGACCTGAGAAGAGTTAGTGTGCCGCCCCAGCCTCAGCAGCCAGGTTGCTCGGATCCGGATCCGTGGTGGTTCGAGGGGTCTCCGGGCCGGGGGTCGGGGTCGCGCGGCCACTTGGAATAAAGGGGGAGTATTTACAGGGGATGATGTGGAAAGTTCGTGACGCCACCCGTGGTGCGTGGTAAGATGGAGTGCCACCACTGCGATTGGGAGTACCCGGTGGCGAAGGTGTTGGCAGCCAGGTGTTTAACCCCTCCACGGGTAGGGGGATGCCCTGGGACTTGGTGATGGTGACGGGGAGGTGCCATTGGGACAGTAAGTGTCACTGTGTACTCACTCAGTCTAATAACGCTGACACTGACAACCGTGTTAAACTAAAGTTCTTGACACCGCTGCCACCTGGAGGGAGCACGCCTGGATCCCCATTGCCTTTTAGCCTGTGACCTTTTCCTTGGCACCTTTTCTTTTAACTGGTCCCTTTAGCATAAAACTAGTCGGGTCCCACTCATGAGTGTGGCTAACTGGGTGAGCTGGCTCTCAGGGTTCATGCTTGGGATTTTCTGGACTATGTAGTGGGAAAGTCCTATCCCCCTCGTTGCACTAGTACCCCGATTGTGGAGCGGGTGGAGAACGGATCTTGAAGGCTCTGTCCTCGTCGGGTAAATTGTCAGGAAGCCTGAAGCTTCTTCCTGACCAAGGGTCCACGTACCCCATCGTGCCCTGGGACCTGCCCGGTGATGGCACAAGGTCACCGGCTGTCCTCTTCGACAGTCCGTGCCCCTTGTCATGATCCCCTGCGACTGGGGTCTAGCTCCTACCAGGCCCAGACCAACGCCTGCCACCTAGTAGACTCAAGGAGCCCAGCATCTGACCTCTCCTCACGACAACTCAACTGACTGTCTCCTGACACTCCTGACCTCCCCTTCAACCAACCTCCCAAGTGGCCACCCCTATTCCCTTCAGGCTAGCCACTGGTGTGTTTGGTGGGTGTGGTGCAGAGTGTTTCTAGGGTTTTGATTAGCTTGTTCTTGGCCACTCCAAAGGTCAGGGACCCGTAACCAAGGAGGAGATGGATATTGTACAGAAGGGCAGATTGCACAATACCCTGTGACGACCTGATAGGCCAGGGCGTCACATTAGCAGGCAGAGTGCCAGAATCTGCAGTTTCCACATATTCTGACTCCACCATTACAGCTACTGATGCCTGCAAAAATCTCTTTGTGACACTGGGCTTGAAGCTGAAGTACAAAATGTCAGTGGCAGAAATGATATCACCGTCTCAAAAGCAGCAGTGCCACAAATTGCTTAATCGAAGCAGGGACATGTTCTCAGAACTACCGGGATGCACTCAGATTGTAGAATATGAGATTCTGAAAAATGAGGTGGGGGGAGGGTTAGCACCACCGAAAATAATAGAAATTCTGTGCCAGATACCAGAAACTGAATATAAGATTTTGATAGAACCCCAGGTACATGTGAACCTGAAGCTGTATCAAATCTTGGAAGCCTGCTGAGAAGTCATTTCGAAGGAGATAAAATGGATGCTGAGCATGGGAGTCATTGAAGAGTCTAAAGCGGGCTTTACACGCTGCGACATCGCTAGCATTTGCTGGCGGTGTCGAGCGATAGCACCCGCCCTTGTCATACGGCCGATATGTGATGATCGCTGCCATAGCGAACATTATCACTACGGTAGCGTCACATGCACACACCTGCTCTGCGACGTCGCTCTGGCCGGCGAACCGCCTCCTTTTTAAGGAGGCGGTTCGTGCAGCGTCACAGCAACGTCACACGGCAGGCGTCCAATAGAAGCGGAGGGGCGGAGATAAGCGGGACGTAACATCCCGCCCACCTTCTTCCTTCCGCATTGCCGGTGGAGGCAGGTAAGGAGATGTTCGTCGCTACTGCGGTGTCATACACAGCATTGTGTGGTGCCACAGGAACGAGGAACAACATCGCTAATAAGCAGAAAACGATTTTTTGTTTCAGGACGACCTCTCCACGGCAAACGATTTTGACCGCTTTTGCGATTGTTTAAGGTCGCTCATAAGTGTCACACACTGTGATCTCATTAATGAAGCCGGATGTGCGTCACAAACACCGTGACCTCAACGATAATTCATTAACGATATCGTAGCGTGTAAAGCCCGCTTAAGAGTGGGTAGTCCAGTCCCATTGTCCTAGTGCCAAAACCAGTACAATGGCAGTTCTGCAATGACTAGTGGAAGATGAATGAGGTCTTCAAGTTTGATGCATATCTGACACCCAGTTTCTATCAAGTAATTGAAAGCCTAAGTCCAGGATGGTATATTACTACACTTGACTTAATGAAAAGGGTATTGACAGATCCCCATGTCCAAAAAAACTAAGGAAAAGATAGTCTTCTCAACACCAGATGGATCCTTTCAGTACACAAGGATGCCATTTGGGTTGCAAGGACCTTCAGCCACCTTCGAGAGGGCTATAGACCTCATCCTAGGTCTTCACAAGAAGTATGTGGTGGCCTTACCTAAATGACATTGTGATATTCAGCCTGGATTGAGGAAGCCATTTGAGTAAGGCCCAGGCGGTACTTGATGCTCTTAGGAAGGCAGGGTTTTCCGTAAACCCAAAGGAGAATGTCATGAGGAAGAAGGAAGCCAAATACTTAGGCTATGTTGTAGGTAGGGGTGAAATCAAGCCTCAAATAAAGAAAGCAAATGGCATCTAGAATTGGCCGAAACCACTCTCAAAGATGCAAATGAGGGTGTTCCTCAGAATTATGGGATACTATCGACTATTCATCTCAAGCGTTGCTATGATAGCTGCACTCCTGATTGACCTTTTTACTCGTAAGAGTACAAAGTTGGTGGCTGTCACGCTCCCGGGGGCATGGCGCCACTCGTCACAGCGCCACTTGCCACGGCGACGCTCCTCACTCACCGGCTCGGTCTCCGTGTGCTCTGACCACGGCCGCTGCTCCCGCTCTTCCTCCTCAGCCTCCTCCGTGCTCCCTGCTCGTCGGCCCCGCGTCTTGCTGCAGCCTGGACTCTGCCTCTGGCTGTCCTGTGTCTCCTCCTCTGCATCATGTACTGAACTTCGGCTCCTGGGCCTCGCGCATGCGCACTAGGGCGCGGGTGCGCTCTCTCACCTTGTCTTAAAGGGCCAGCGTCTCTGAAACAGGATATGGCTGATAACAGGTACAGGGTATATAAGACTTCCTTTTCCATGTGGGCGGTGCCTGTTCAACGTGTACTAGTAGCTTTGTCTCTTGCGCTAGGTGTTCAGGTCCCTCTGTGTCTCGTACCCAGGTTAACCCTGTCTCTGCCCACAAATCCCGACTGCCAGTTTGAGTGTGTCCAGCCCTCCGGTTTCCCAAGAGATTCCCCGGTGACAGTCTGCTGTGGATCCCATCATCTTCCACCAGCCTGTACCTGTCGCCGATTCTGGACTCCATCCGCTATCATCAGTCTGCACCCTCGCTAATCCCGGACTCCATCTGTTACCACAAGTCAGCACCTGTACCCGGTTCCACTCATCCATCCTGATTTCCTTCAGCTCACATCTACCGTTGGACCAGCCTCCATATCCTGCACGGAAATCTTAAGGACGCTAACCATATTCCTCTCGTGTCCTGGCTGCTGTGCATCTAGGCCCTCTGGGGTGGCTGCCAGACAGTCCCTGTATAGGGGTTCACTCCTGGTAGTCTCCCTGGGGGAGTCCGGTGCACGGTCCCGTGGATCCTCCTCTGCACTGAGCATTACAGTGGCTATGGCCAAGTGAACTTCAGAAGCGGATACTACTTTCCAGGAATTGAAGCTAGCCTTGTGTAAGCAGCTAGTCTTGGTGGCACCCAACATCATTAAGGAATTTGTAGTCCAGACGGATGCCTCAGAAGTTAGGTTAGGTGCCATCTTGTCCTAGGAAGTTTACGGAGAAGAAAATTCAATACTATACTTAAGTAGAAAATGATCGTCCTGGGAAAACAACTACTCCACTGTAGAAAAGGAGTGCATGGCTATTAAGTAGGTGGTTGAAAGGTTAAAATATTACCTATTGGATTGAAAATTTGGGTTGGTGTCAGACCACGCTACATTGAGGTGGATGAGGGAAAGGAAAGGGAAGAATGCTCGAGAAACCACATGGTTTATAGCTCTCCGGGACTTTAGCTTTTACATAGAACATAGGGCCGAAAAACTACATGGCAATGCGGATGCTATACCATGGCTCCATTGTTTAGTAGGTACTCAGTTCTCGGCTTTGGTTAGAGGGGGGTATAAGAGAAGGTCAGCAAAGATATCCTTGAGGGGAGATATCATGTATAGTGACGGAAGTCCAGAAATAGGCTCCAGCATGATTAATGCTGAGAGAGTTAATAGGTGCTTTTCGGGGCCAGATTTTTTCGAGCAGTCATAAGAAATGCGTGGGAATGATTGCTCAAATATCGCCACCCTAGGGTTTGGTACATTAAATAAAATGATACTCTAAAGGGGGCTTTACACGCTACGATATCGTTAATGTTTTATCGTCGGGGTCATGTTGTTAGTGACGCACATCCAGCGTCATTAACGATATCGCAGCGTGTGACACTTACCAGCGACCTTAAGCAACCTCAAAAATGATAAAAATCGTTCACCATGGAGAGGTCGTCCCAAAACGAAAAATCGGTAATGGTTGATTATCGATGTTGTTCGTCGCTCCTGCGGCAGCACACATCGCTGTGTGTGACACCGCAGAAGCGAGGAACGTCTCCTTACCTGCCGCCGGCCGCAATGCCGAAGGAAGGAGGTGGGCGGGATGTTACGTCCCGCTCATCTCCGCCCCTCTGCTTTGATTGGCCGGCCGCTTAGTGACGTCGCGGTGACGTCGCTGTGATGCCGAACGTCCCTCCCCCTTGAAGGAGGGATTGTTCGCCGGTCACAGCGCCGCCGCCGACCAGGTAAGTGCGTGTGATGCTGCCGTAGCGATAATGTTCGCTACGGCAGCGAACACACAATATCGCACACACGATGGGGCGGGTGCTTAAGCGCTCGATATTGCTAGCAATTGTTAGCGGTGTCGTAGCGTGTAAAGCCCGCTTTAGTCTCATTCATGTGTCTGTGTGGGGAGGTGCAGACTTTCAGCGATGTTGCTCTTGCTGAGAGATGGTCATTATCTTGGGTGGGCAGATCCACGCAGCTAAATATGGACTTGTTATTTCAGTTTGTATATTTGTGCTGGAAGAAGGCTGTTTTTAGTTTGTTTTACTGAATGGTTTATAATTACTGAATAAGCCAATGGACATTTAAATGGAAACAGTTCCTGTGTCTACCTCCAACATGCAACCAAGCAAGTCAGAATATTACACAACTAAAATTCATCTTGGTTCTTACACTTCCTTTAGACACTTCCACCACCATGTTTCAATATAGGTACCATGCATTTAGAAAAATAAATGTACAATATTCATGGTGCTTACAGTAAAATATGATATTGGCTTTATAGTGTCATTGTGTGGGTCTATATGAGTTCTTCTAGTGTCAGGGAGCCACATTATATTGATGGTATCTATATTGATGGTTCTATATTGAGAGAGAATATGCTATCATCACTCCAAACCCTTTGTATACATGTATTTTATCTAAATGGACATTGAGCAAAGAAATATTGTGGTAATAGTATCCTTTTGTCGGCCTACATGAGTGCTCCTGGGGCTGGGGCTCCATTTCTTTGATGGTAACATGAATTCACATATGTACTGCTCTTATAATGATAGAGAAAATGCTACCATTATTCCTTGGTAGACATGCACTTTTTCAACATGACAAAGATCCAAAGCACCCATCTGTTGCATTTCTAAAAAAGAACAGGGTGAAAGTGATTCAGTGGCCAAGTGTTTCTCTTGATCTGAACCCAACCAAACACCTATGAGGAATTCTGAAGAGACAAGTTGACCATATCGATACCAGCTCTCAGAATCTAAAGCCCGCTTTACACGCTTCAATATATCTCACAATCCGTCGTTGGGGTCAAGTTGTAAGTGACGCACATCCGGCATCGTTTGTGACGTATTTGCGTGTGACACATACGTGCGATCAAGATTGAACGCAAATACGGTGATCGCATACACGTCGTTTATTCATCATATATTGGACGTTTTGTTGTACGAACCTAGTCAATTGAAACGTGACATCCCTCAGACGATTTTGATGTCTGAGGCTATGTGCGCAGGTGTGCGCTCTGCACCGCAGCTTAAAAAAGGTCCACTTCAGAGCGCAGCTGAAATGCGGCGTTCTGAAGCGCCTCACAATGTCTGTCATTCACTAATCTCAGTCAGTCGGTCACTATCTCTGTCCCTCTCTCTCTGTCCATGTCAGTCTATCCCTCTTACCCCCTCTCTCATACTCACTGATCCCCGATCAACGGCGCGGCGCTGCACGGCATTCACACTGCTCCGGCGGCTTTTACTATTTTGAAAAAGCCGGCCGCTCATTAAACAATCTCGTATTCCCTGCTTTCCCCGCCCACCAGCTCCTATGATTGGTTACAGTGAGACACGCCCCCATGCTGAGTGACAGGTGTCTCACTGCACCTGTCGCGGGCGGAGGAGGGGACGCCGCGCTCTCCCACTGCTCGGGTCCGGCTGCCGCTGCGGCTGCTGCGGCCTGCTGCCGCTGCTCGGTGGCTCGAGCGATGGGCCGGATCCCGGGGACTCGAGCGGCGCTCCTCGCCCGTGAGTGAAAGGGGATTGGTTTTAGGGATAGTTTATTGTCCGTGACGCCACCCACGGTTGTGGTGATTTGTTGACACCACCGCTGCTCTGTATGGGGATCCCGGGAGTGATGGTATGGAGCAGCTAGATGTTAGTCCTCCCCTCCGTGGGTAGGGGGTAGTTGTCCCGGGGCCCAGTGATGAGGTGGGTGATGCAGGGCTTGGTGGGGTGCAGGGACGCGGGGGCAGCGCTGTGCCTTGCGGCACTGTGGTACTCACTCAGCCTGAGACGATGACACAGTTCTCGGTAAAACACACGGCTGGAAAGACGGTTCCCACGGACGGCTGCACTTGCTTTTCCCCAGTAGTTGACGGTGACGGTCCCTTCTCCTGCACCTAAGATGATGATGGTTGCGATGGGTTCCCACCGGTAACCTGCTCCCCGGCTTGGATGTGGGCCGGAGGAGCCCTACTTTGCCTGCAGGCGCTGGCCCTGAGAAACTGGTGCCCTGGCGGTGGCGGTGTCTCTATGTAACGGTTGGACTGTTGCCTTCTATCGGGACTTGCTTGTTGGGAGACCCAGAGGTCCCCTTCACTAACGGATTTGGCAAATTCACGGCGACTCCTAGCCTTGCCGGGATCCGAAAGGCCCCTGCCACTGGTGCTGACTGTTCTTCGTATACCGCTCCGGTACCGCCGGGCCACCACCCGTCCGCGGTCCTTTCGGCAACCTCCAAACAGCCACCCCTGCAGACAGTCACCGCCGTCTGCTGACCTTGCTGTCTCTCAGTCCGGGGCACACACCCGGACCAGCTTCAGGCTTTCTTAACTGTTCCTTTGCACTGTCTCTACTATTACTGTCCTCCTTTACCACTTCCTTCTACTTCAACTCTCAAACTCGACTGCCTGGTTCTCTCGCCTCCAGGGCTGTGAACTCCTCGGTGGGCGGAGCCAACCGCCTGGCCCACCCCCTGGTGTGGACATCAGCCCCTGGAGGAAGGCAACAAGGATTTTAGGTTAGCCTTGGTGTTCCTAACTGGGGTGTAGGGTGTGGTGGTGTTATGACCTGTGACCCCTGGCTTGCCCAGGGCGTCACATTCCCCCTTAGCAAAATGCAGACCGTCCGTGGGCTGCCCGTCCAACACCGGTTTTATTTTCTGAAAATATATAAAAAGGTAAACATAATACAACTTATGACATCATCCCACATCGGGAGGTTAGGTACTTAAACGTTGCAAACGGTAACATTAAAAATGGTTGCGGCTGCCGCTCTCTCCCACCCAAGTAACCTGGCCCTGATGCTGCCCCTAAAACCCAGGCAGCACCCCTTGACCCCAGTCCAGCACAAGTTACCCGAGTGGGATCTGTCCTTCTCCTCCAGAGGGTAGCCACCGGTTCCTGTGGTGGCTGGGTCCCAGCCTGCTCCACTGTGGGCCCTCCCTCCAACCTGTCTCTCCGGAGGCGGTTACGGTTAGCTGCAACAACAGATTTTTATTTACAACCCACTTAACGTTTGTGGTTGCCCTGCAAGTTCACAGGCTTGTCCATAGGAGTTCCTATGCATCTAAATGGTCCCCACGGGGACGACGGTGCCGGCAACGGCCGGTTTCCAATCACGGTAGACAATCAGGTTAATCTTCGGTTATTATTCTCATTTTTGCAAAACTTTTTCAAACACACACTTCCTGGTCCCAACGGGGACGGTGCAACGGTGCTCCGCTGCCATTATTCAGAGTCCTCGCCTTCACCTGAGGGAGGGGGCGCGGCGCTCACACGGGACTCCTGGCTGCCCCTTAACTTAGAATCCAGCGCGAACCACCCCCTCTCCCCACAGTGCCGGGTGTACTGCACTATGTCGCCCGGCATCAGGTTACGACCGGGATGCTCCTCTGGCAGGTGAGCATTCACATCCCGCCGGGCTATAAACACTTTGGCCTCCAGGCCCGGTTCATATATAAATCCATAGCCCCGGCGGACATCAAACCGCCTCACCTGCCCTTCGTACAGCGGGCCCCGGACACGGAAAGTTGCCTGACGGAGGTTCTCTTTTTCCCGGATTGCACGGGCCACCAACTCCGCCTTCTTTCTTTCCCTCTCTTCAATCTCCAGGCCCAACGGTACCGGCTCCCTGTCCCAGTACGGCGCTGCTGCGAGCTCCGGCGCACGGGTCGGGCCCCGCGAGACCTGTTGGACATTGCCCACTGCTGGTACTCTGAGCGTCAGGTCCCGCGGTGACTTGGCCTTAGACGCTGCTTTGCATCGGCAACCCGGCGCAACCTCAGCTGAGGTGTGGGGGACGGGCACAGGGGCTTTCCGCGGTTGGGCCTTCGACACGGAGCGGGTCATCGGCTCCGGCTCGGGGACTTTCTCGGGGGACGCCTCCGGTTCGATTTTCGGGGCTTTCCAGGGCAGCACCTCCGGTCGACTACGGGCTCTGGCTACAGGTCGGCCCGCCTGGGCGGGCATGCTGGGTATCGCTACCGGTTGCGGTGGTAGCGGGCCTAGTGGCGGGGTCACGGCTTCCGAGACGGGTGGCGAGGGAGGCAGCAGGCGGAGAGGGTTTGGACCGGGTCCCGCAGCCGCGATGATCGGCCCTTCAAGGGCATCGGGGCATGGGTCACTCACCCTCCCTTCCTTCGCTTCCTCCTCGCGTCTCCGCACAGTCGCTATGACGTCCGCCATGTCGGTCTCCCACTCCTCCATGAGGAGCTGCATCTTGACCTGCAGCCTGTGGTAGAGCTGCGCGGTCCAGATCTCCACCCACGCCGCGGTTCCAGGCGCGGGGGCTACGGTGCTGCGGGACGGCATCCACATGCTGCTGGCGGCTTCTCCTAGGAACAAGATGGCTGCAGGGTCCTGGCGTCCCTGCTTTTATAGCCGCGCTCACATGCAGCTGGCCGCCATTCCGTCTCCCTTAGCCTCTTTCCGGCCCCTCCTCTATAGGGGCGGGGTTTTGGCCTTCGCGCCTCCGCTACTCGAGAAGACGCTCGAGCGGGAACTTTTCGAGCCAAAGATGGCGACTTCTGAAATTTTCTGGCCGGACACCTCCGGCGGTCACAAGGCGCACCTCTACCCAATGGCAGAGCGATAAGATCCTGTTCGTGACGCCAAGTTGTCGCTGGCAGAGGAGGGAACGCCGCGCTCTCCCCCTGCTCGGGTCCGGCTGCCGCTGCGGCTGCTGCGGCCTGCTGCCGCTGCTCGGTGGCTCGAGCGATGGGCCGGATCCCGGGGACTCGAACGGCGCTCCTCGCCCGTGAGTGAAAGGGGATTGGTTTTTGGGATAGTTTATTGTCCGTGACGCCACCCACAGTTGTGGTTTTTTGTTGACACCACCGCTGCTCTGTATGGGGATCCCGGGAGTGATGGTATGGAGCAGCTAGATGTTAGTCCTCCCCTCCGTGGGTAGGGGGTAGTTGTCCCGGGGCCCAGTGATGAGGTGGGTGATGCAGGGCTTGGTGGGGTGCAGGGACGCGGGGGCAGCGCTGTGCCTTGCAGCACTGTGGTACTCACTCAGCCTGAGACGATGACACAGTTCTCGGTAAAACACACGGCTGGAAAGACGGTTCCCACGAACGGCTGCACTTGCTTTTCCCCAGTAGTTGAAGGTGACGGTCCCTTCTCCTGCACCTAAGATGATGATGGTTGCGATGGGTTCCCACCGGTAACCCACTCCCCGGCTTGGATGTGGGCCGGAGGAGCCCTACTTTGCCCGCAGGCGCTGGCCCTGAGAAACTGGTGCCCTGGCGGTGGCGGTGTCTCTCTGTAACGGTTGGACTGTTGCCTTCTATCGGGACTTGCTTGTTGGGAGACCCAGAGGTCCCCTTCACTAATGGATTTGGCAAATTCATGGCGACTCCTAGCCTTGCCGGGATCCGAAAGGCCCCTGCCACTGGTGCTGACTGTTCTTCGTATACCGCTCCGGTACCGCCAGGCCACCACCCATCCGCGGTTCTTTCGGCAACCTCCAAACAGCCACCCCTGCAGACAGTCACCGCCGTCTGCTGACCTTGCTGTCTCTCAGTCCGGGGCACACACCCGGACCAGCTTCAGGCTTTCTTAACTGTTCCTTTGCACTGTCTCTACTCTTACTGTCCTCCTTTACCACTTCCTTCTACTTCAACTCTCAAACTTGACTGCCTGGTTCTCCCGCCTCCAGGGCTGTGAACTCCTTGGTGGGCGAAGCCAACCGCCTGGCCCACCCCCTGGTGTGGACATCAGCCCCTGGAGGAAGGCAACAAGGATTTTAGGTTAGCCTTGGTGTTCCTAACTGGGGTGTAGGGTGTGGTGGTGTTATGACCTGTGACCCCTGGCTTGCCCAGGGCGTCACACACCCAATCACAGCAGCCGGTGGGGGTGTCTATACTGTGCAGTGAAATAAATAATTAAATAATTAAAAAAAACGGCGTGCGGTCCCCCCAATTTTAAAACCAGCCAGACAAAGCCATACGGTTGAAGGCTGGTATTCTCAGGATGGGGAGCTCCACGTTATGGGGAGCCCCCCAGCCTAACAATATCAGCCAGCAGCCGCCCAGAATTGCCGCATACATTAGATGCGACAGTTCTGGGACTGTACCCGGCTCTTCCCGATTTGCCCTGGTGCGTTGGCAAATCGGGGTAATAAGGAGTTATTGGCAGCCCATAGCTGCCAATAACTCCTAGATTAATCATGTCAGGCGTCTCCCCGAGATACCATCCATGATTAATCTGTAAGTGACAGTAAATAAACACACACACCCGAAAAAATCCTTTATTAGAAATAAAAAACACAAACATATACCCTGGTTCACCACTTTAATAAGCCCGAAAAAGCCCTCCATGTCCGGCGTAATCCAGGATGGTCCAGTGTCGCTTCCAGCTCTGCTGCATGAAGGTGACTGGAGCTGCAAAATACACCGCCGCTCCTGTCAGCTCCACGCAGCTAATGAGGGGAATAGCGCAATCAGCTGAGCTGTCACTGAGGTTACCCGCTGTCACTGGATACAGCGGTGGCCGCGGGTAACCTCAGTGACAGCTCAGCTGATCGCGCGGCTGTCTTCAGTTGCTGCGTGGAGCTGACAGGAGTGGCTGTGTCAATTCAGTTACTCAGGAGTTTAGCGGTCACCGGTGACCGCTAATCAGGACGCGGCACAGACAGAGCCACAGCATGACAATGAAGTCGGGTGAAGTTAACCCGAGTTCATTCTGATCGTGCGGCTCTTTGTGTGTCTGCTGTCATCTGCCATTCAGCTCTGCTACATGGCTGTCTGTGTCTGCTGTCAACGGTCATGTGGCAGAGCTGAATGGCAGATGACATAGTAAAAATGCATCTCTACACATTACACACGCTTGGCAAGTCAATAAATAAAAAAAAAAAAAGGGTGCCCAATGCATACGTCACAGAGCACAAGATCTAAAGGATCACACACAAAATTGATCAATTTAACATAGACTACTAACGCACGTGTGACAGCAAATGAACGACCTTCGTGCGATCTCATTAAATCGCATATGCGACCTGGGCGTGTCACATCGCATACGAGATCGCACACCTAATTGTAAGGTGTAAAGTTGGCTTAACACCTCCACATCTGACATACTCAGAAGAAATGTCATAACAAATTGTACCATTCGTTTTCTCCTGTTAACCCTTTTGAAAATTAAAAACTTGGGTCCAAAGCAACGTTTTATTGCAAAACATGATAACTTTACATTTACTCAGACCAATGTTATGCATCTCTCAGAATCATCTCAGGGTTAAAAAATGTTCACTACTCCCTTAAGTAAATTCTGAGAGAGGTGTAATTTCCACAATGGGGTCACTTGTAGAGGTTTCTGCTGTTTTGGCATGTCAGGGGCTTTTCATATGTGACATGGTGTTCACAATGTATTCCAGCCAAAATGGTGCTCCAAAATTAAAATAGCGCTGCTTCTCTTCCAAGTACTGCCAAGTACTCAAACAATAGTTTTCCCCCACATATGGGACACTGTTGTACTCAGAAGAAATTGCACAACAAATTGTATGTTCCATTTTTTCGGTTATACTTGTAGAAATAAAAAAATTGGGGCTAAAGCTACATTTTTGTGGGAAAAATAATCCTTTTTTCTTTTTCACGGTTCAACGTTATAAAATCTGTGAAGCACCTTTTAGGTTCAAGGTGGTCACCACAAATCGAGATAAATTCCTTGAGGGGTTTAGTTTCCAAAATTGATTTCCCCTATGTAGGTACATCAAGGGCTCTGCAAACTCGACATGGCATCCACTAAGGATTACATCCAATTTTGCACTCCAAAAGTCAAATGGTGCTACTTCAAGCCTTCCATGCCCTGACGTGCACCCAAACAGTAATTTCCACCCTATATGTGTACTTATGAAAAATTGCACAGCAAATTTTCTCCTATTACTCTTGTGAAAATCTAAAATTTGTGGCTAAAGCAACATTTTTGTGGTAAAAATATATTTTCTCATTTCCACGGCTCAATGTTATAAAATTCTGTGGAACAGCTGTGCGTTCAAGGTGCTCACCAGACCTCTAAATAAATTCCTTGACAAGTTTAGTTTTCAAAATAGGGTAACATGTAAGGAGTTTCGTTTATTTAGGTACATCAGGGGCTCTGTAAATGAGACATTGTGTCCTCTAAAGATTCCAGACAATTTTGTACTTCAAAAGTCACATGGTGCTACATTTCTTCTGAGCCTTTCCGTGTGCCCAAACAGGACTTTTCCCCCACATATGGCGTGCTGGCATACTCATGAGAAATTGCTTAACAAATTGTATGATCCATTATTCCTGTTAAATGATATGAGGCTCAAGAACATTTTTGTTGGGAAAAGTAAAATGTTAATTTTTTCCTTTCTGCTTTAATTCCTGTGAAGCACCTAAAGGATTAATAAACATCTTGAAAGTGGTTTTGACCACTTTGAGGGGTGCAGCTATTAAAATTGTGTATGTTTTTAGATTTTCTGTCACATAGGACTCTCAAATGCACTTCAAATAGGGTGTGGTCCCTAAAAAAAATAATTTTGTAATTTTTCTTCTAAAAATTAGAAAAAATGTTTAAAAATTAATGCTGATAAAAGTAGACATGTGGCACATTTTATTTGTTAACGATTTTGTGTGATACAGTGGTGTGAAAAAGTGTTTGCCCCGTTCTTGATTTCTTATTCTTTTACATTTTTGTCACACTTAAAGGGGTTGTCCGACATAAACTCAAAAAATTTTGTTAAGCTAATCTGTGCTGTATTGTCATATAAAACACCCCTACATTGTTATTTTTTGTTTACTAACTTTTGTTGCTCTTGAATTATGACTTTATTCTCTGCAGCTCTTTGTTTACATTCAGCTCAAGCAAACATGACCACTTCCTGTGCCAAACCTCCCAGTCACAGCTGGCACCACCCGGCCTCACTGTCCAGCCCCACCTCAGTGTCCAGCCTCTGACTGCCCCCTGCACACACATTCCATGTCAGTATTCTGCCCAGTACCTGACCTGTTGTCACTACAGCATTGCAAATAACAGCCCCACATTGGGCTCTGCACTCCCCACCACATCGGGCTCTGCACCACACACACATCGGACTCTGCACCGCACACACACATATGGCTCTGCACCGCACACACACATCGGGCTCTGCACCACACACACATATGGCTCTGCACCGCACACACACATATGGCTCTGCACCGCACACACACATGGCTCTGCATCACACACACATCGGACTCCGCACCACACACACACATATGGCTCTGCACCGCACACACACACATATGGCTCTGCACTGCACACACATATGGCTCTGCACTGCACACACACATATGGCTCTGCACATCACACACATATATGACTCTGCACCGCACACACACATATGGCTCTGCACCGCACGCACGCACACACGGCGCTCTGCACCGACCCCCCCAACCCCCATAGGGAACACATGTAGGGAGTACATACTCACCCGTCCTCGGTCCCCGCCGCTCCTGCACGTTCGTCCGCTGTCTGGTCTGGACATATCAGCACAGTAGTGACGTCACTGCTGCACTGAACTGTGAGACACAGACTGCACGGGCAGTGATGAGAAGCAGCGCTGCACTCCCTCTCATCAGCGCTTTCAAATATATCGGCATCTGTGATCTGTGATGCCGGTGAATGTGTGATCCTGAGCAGGGGGCCCGGTGCTGGTGCTGACACCACGGCAGCTGCAGGCAGGCCTCTCCCCCAGGTCACGGACCCCACAGCAGTGCAGGGGGAGGTTGTGGGCAGAGTACGGGGTGTGGGGGAATGTGTGTGAGGGTGCAGGGAAAGGGGCGGGGACTCCACGCACTGTAGCCGCCCAGCAGGGCGGCAACATGCTGTTCCAGATTTGCATGTCAACATGGCCCTGCCCATGTTGACATGAAATGACCGGAAGCAGCAAAATCACAGCAGGAGTGGTCACATGACCACTCTGAGCTGGGGGAGAGGGGCTGACAGCAGGGCAGGTAAGTGGTCTCTATCTACTTACCTGCCCCAATGTAGCCTAATAGTGTAATAATAAAAAAAAGTCAAAATAAGCCGGATAACCCCTTTAAATGTTTCAGATCACCAAACAAATTTAAATATTAGTCAAAGGTAACACAAGTAAACACAAAATGCAGTTTATAAATGAAATGAAGGTCTTTATTATTAAGGGAAAAAGATTTCCAAACTTACAGGGCCCTGTGTGAAAAAGAGATTTCTCCCACACCTTAAAACGTAAACTAACTGTTATTTATCTCATCTTTAGGAAGATGAGTTCTATTTGGATAGCCACATCCAGGCCTGATTACTCCCACATCTGTTCTCAAATAAAGAAATTCCTTAAATAAGACCTGTCTGACAAAGTGAAGTTGACCAAAAGATTCTCAAAACCTAGACATCATGCTGTGATCCAAAGAAATTCAGGAACAAATGAGAAACAAAGTAATTGAGATCTATCAGTCTAGAAAATGTTATACAGACATTTCTATAGCTTTGGGACTCCAGTGAACCACAGTGAGAGCCATTATCCACAAATTATGAAAACATGGAAGTGGTGAACCTTTCCAGGAGTGGCTGGCAGATCAAAAATACCCCAAGGTCACAGCAACGACTCATCAAAGAGGTCACAAAAGATACCACAACAACACCCAAAGAACTGTAGGCATCACTTGCCTCAGTTAAGGTCAGTGTTCATGACTCCACCATAAGAAAGAGTCTTGGCAACAATGACCTGCATGGCAGAGTTCCAAGGTGAAAACCACTGCTGAACAAAAGGAACATAAAGGCTTGTCTCAGTTTTGCCAGAAGACATCTTGATGATACCCAAAACTTTGGGGGAATAATCTGTGGACTGATGAGATACAAGTTGAACTTTTTGGAAGGTGTATTTCCCATTACATCTGGTGTAGATGTAACAAAGTATTTCAGAAAAGGAACATCATTCCAACAGTAAAATATGTTGGTGGTAGTGTGATGGTCTGGGGCTGTTTTGCTACTTCAGGACCTGGAAGACTTGCTGTGGTAAATGGAGTTATAAATTCTGCTGTCTACCAAAAATCTTGAAGGAGAATGTCCGGCCATTTGTTTGTGAAATCAAGCTGATGCACACTTGGGTTATGCAGCAGGAAAATGATCCAAAACACACCAGCAAATCCCCCTCTCAATGGCTTAAGAAAAGCAAAATTAAGATTTTAGAGTGGCCTAGTCAGTCAGACCTTGAAAAGGCGGTTCATGCTCGAAAACCCTTCAATGTGGCTGAGTTACAACAATTCTGCAAAGATGAGTGGGCCAAAATTCCTCAAGAGCGTTGTAAGAGACTCATTGCCAATTATTTCAAATGCTTGAATGCAGTTGTAGCTTATAAGGGTGGCTCAACCAGTTATTAGTTCTAGGGGCAATTTGGCCTTTTTCACTTAGGGGTGAACTCACATTTCTTGCCAGCAGTTTAGTTATTACTGTGTGTTAAGTTACTTAAAGGGCACACCAAATTTACACTGTGATACAAGCTGGACACTGACTACTTTACATTGTATCAAAGTGTCAGATCTTCAGTGTTGTCCCATGAAAAGATATAATAAAATATTTACAAAAATGTGAGGGGTGTACTCACTTTTGTTATATACTGTAAATACACTAAAAACAAAGAAAATTAGTTGAGATCCAACTTAAATTTAAGTGAAATTGTAAAAGAACAATATTTCACAAAAAAGGAACAAAACATTTTCTCACTAAGTCCCTCTGGCACTATTGTTTTTAGTGAATATATATCCATTTCTTCTCCATTTGTGCTAAAATCCTCTTCCAATTCCTTCTTTTCTATTACTGACCATCACTCAAGCTATCCTTTGAATTCGCAAAAGCTATCATAGGTTTATTCACAATCAAATATTCCAGTTCCTTGAGGGAAATAACCTTGTCTTCCTCCCCTCTCATTAGTATTTCTTTCAATTGAGTTTTGAATTGAGAATTAAAACTACTTCGTTAATAATAAAGTGTTTCTCGAAGCTTCCTTAATACTTATTTTTCATATCGATCTTTTTGTCATACATTTTTTATTGTAGTTAATTCTTTTAAGCTTTCTTTTCCAATTTTGTATAGTTGCAATGTTTTATAGTAGTGTGAATATTCATGACTAATTTCAATAAATTGGCTATTGTAATGTGGCCCATTGGCATGTACCAATTTTTTAAAATTTATATTATATTTATATATACTTATTCCAACTTGTCTTCCAGAGGAGCATTGCGGCGTAAAGCCTCCTCACCACTGGCATGTTGTAATGGTGTGTCAGTCTTCGCAAGTAGAATAGCTTCCCCTTTTGACACCATCTTATTCTCTCATACAGCCAGATCAGACCTCATACTTTGCACTGACAAGGGTCAAGCGTCCTGAAACACCATGTCTGCAAATTGAGGTTCTGATCTGGCATAAATGCTAAGTCATATTACAAGGCTCGTTAAAGTGCCAATTTTGACTTTTAGGATTGCTACCTCCAATAGGTGGCGCTAGAGTTCGTCTACTTCCTTACTGAAGAGACAATTTGAATATTTCCCAGAGGAGCATTGCGTCGTAAAGCCTCGTCACCACTGGTATGCTGTAGTGGTGTGTCAGTCTCCACAAGGAGAATAGCTTCTTCTTTAGACACCGTCTTAGCTTCTCATACAGCCAGATCAGATCTGATACTTGCATTGACAAGGTACAACCATCCCAAAATACCGTGTCTGCAAATTGAGGTTCTGATCAGGCATAAATCCTAAGTCCTATGAAAAGGTTCGTTAAAGGGCCACTTTTGACTTTTAACATTGCTACCTCCAAGAGGTAGCACTAGAGTTTGTCTACTTCCTCACTGAAGAGACAATACCAACTTGCTGGTGTAACTTGAAATGTCATTCAATGGAGGTCAACTTTAAGTGGTATATTTCTTCTTTTCCCACTTTAATGGATAGGAACTACTCTCTAGCTCTTCTGCGGAATTCCATCGATTTCAGACCGAAACACTTCAAGCCACACGAGCATGAGTCACAATGAATACATTTTGCAAATTGTCTCTTCAGTGAGGAAGGAGACAAACTCTAGTGCCTCCTATTGGAAGTAGCATTCCTAAAAGTCAAAAGTGACTCTCCAATTCCCAGAGGAGCATTGCAGCTATAAGTCTCCTCACCACTAACAGCCACATCGGTTTGTCAGTCTCTGCGAGGAGAATAAATTTTGCATGTGATATTGTGGTTGATTTTAAATTCTTTTTGTCTTCTGTATTCAAAAATTAATTTATTTTCTTATATTAGGACATGCTATACAGTCACATGTTCCAAATCATTCCTGGGATCTTGCACCTGTATAGTGGACACATACCAACATGTCCTTTGAATTTTTGGATTCACAGAAGGTTATGCTTAGACTGCTTGGTAAGTATGAACAAAATGTTTTGTCTTTTAATAAAATGCACCAATATTTGGCTGATGTCAAAAGTAACTTAAAGTGTGGAAAATAAGTATCTGATACTCTTCCGATTTTGGAATGTTTCCCACCTACAAAGAATGGACAGGTCTATAATTTTTTTCATAGGTACACTTCAACTGTGACAGACAGAATAAAAAAATACAGAAAAATCACATTATACAATTTTTAAATAATTATTAATTTGCATTTTATTGCATGAGATAAGAATTTCATACAATAGCAAAAAAGAACTTAATATTTGGTACAGAAACCTTTATTTGCGATTACAGAGGTCAGACATTTCCTGTAGTTCTTGACCAGGTTTGCTCACACTTCAGCAGGGATTTTGGTGACTCCTCCATACAGATCGTCTTCAGATTTTTCAGGTTTCGGAGCTGTGGGCAAAATTGAGTTTCAGCTCCTCCAAAGGTTTTCCTTTGGGTTCAGGTCTGGAGACTGGCTAGGCCACTCCAGGACCTAGTAATGCTTCTTATATGGCCACTCCTTAGTTGCCCTGGCTGTGTGTTTCAGATCATTGTCCTGCTGAAAGATCCAGCCACGATCAATCTGCAATGCTCTTACTAAAGCCCACTTTACACGTTGCAATTAGTTGTACAATCGCATTTGCGATGTGACACGCCCTGGTTGCATACGGGATCTTATGAGATTGCGCGTAGGTCGTTCATTTGCTGTCACATGAGCGTTAGTAGTCTATGTTAAATTGATCAATTTTGTGTGCGCTCCTTTAGATCATGTGTTCTGTGACGTATGCATTGGGCACCTTTTTTTTTTTTTATTCATTGACTTGCCAAGCGTGTGTAATGTGTAGGGATGCGTTTTTACTATGTCATCTGCCATTCAGCTCTGCTACATGGCCGCTGACAGCAGACACAGACAGCCATGTAGCAGAGCTGAATGGCAGATGACAGCAGATACAGACAGAGCCGCACGATCAGAATGAACTCGGGTGAACTTCACCCGACTTCATTGTCATGCTGCGGCTCTGTCTGTGTTGCGTCCTGATTAGCGGTCACCTGTGAAGGACCCACCGGTGACCGCTAATCCCCTGAGTAACTGAATTGAGCAGCCCTCTCTCATATACTCACCGATCCCCGATCACCGGCGCTGCACGGCGTTAACACTGCTCCGGCGGCTTTTACTATTTTGAAAAAGCCGGCCGCCCATTAAACAATCTCGTATTCCCTGCTTACCCACCGGCGCCTATGATTGGTTACAGTGAGACACGCCCCCACGCTGAGTGACAGGTGTCACACTGCACCCAATCACAGCAGCCGGTGGGCGTGTCTATACTGTGTAGTGAAATAAATAATTGAATAATTAAAAAAAACGGAGTGCGGTCCCCCCCAATTTTAAAACCAGCCAGATAAAGCCATACGGCTGAAAGCTGGTATTCTAATGATGGGGAGCTCCACATTATGGGGAGCCCCCCAGCCTAACAATATCAGCCAACAGCCACCCAGAATTGCCGCATACATTAGATGCAACAGTTCTGAAACTGTACCCGGCTCTTCCCGATTTGCCCTGGTGCGTTGGCAAATCGGGGTAATAAGGAGTTATTGGCAGCCCATAGCTTCCAATAAGTCCTAGATTAATCATGTCAGGCGTCTATGAGACACCTTCCATGATTAATCTGTAGATTACAGTAAATAAACACACACACCCGAAAAAATCCTTTATTAGAAATAAAAAACACAAACATATACCCTGGTTAACCACTTTAATCAGCCCCAAAAAGCCCTCCATGTCCGGCGTAATCCAGGATGGTCCAGCGTCGCTTCCAGCGCTGCTGCATGGAGGTGACCGGAGCTGCAGAATACACCGCCGCTCCGGTCACCTCCACACAGCAACTGAAGACAGCAGCGCGATCGGCTGAGCTTTCACTGAGGTTACCCGCTGTCACTGGATCCAGCGGTGGCCGCGGGTAACCTCAGTGACAGCTCAGCTGATCGCGCTACTCACCTCAGTTGCTGCGTGGAGGTGACCGGAGCGGCGGTGTATTCTGCAGCTCCGGTCACCTCCATGCAGCAGCGCTGGAAGCGACGCTGGACCATCCTGGATTACACCAGACATGGAGGGCTTTTTGGGGCTGATTAAAGTGGTTAACCAGGGTATATGTTTGTGTTTTTTATTTCTAATAAATGATTTTTTCGGGTGTGTGTGTTTATTTACTGTAATCTACAGATTAATCATGGAAGGTGTCTCATAGACGCCTGACATGATTAATCTAGGACTTATTGGCAGCTATGGGCTGCCAATAACTCCTTATTACCCCGATTTGCCAACGCACCAGGGCAAATCGGGAAAAGCCGGGTACAGTTCCAGAACTGTCGCATCTAATGTATGCGGCAATTCTGGGCGGCTGTTGGCTGATATTGTTAGGCTGGGGGGCTCCCCATAACATGGAGCTCCCTATCCTGAGAATACCAGCCTTCAGCCGTATGGCTTTATCTGGCTGGTTTTAAAATTGGGGGGGACCGCACGCCTTTTTTTTTAATTATTTAATTATTTATTTCACTACACAGTATAGACACGCCCACCGGCTGCTGTGATTGGGTGCAGTGTGACACCTGTCACTCAGCGTGGGGGCGTGTCTCACTGTAACCAATCATAGGCGCCGGTAGGCGGGGAAAGCAGGGAATACGAGATTGTTTAATGGGCGGCCGGCTTTTTCAAAACCGTAAAAGCCGCTGCAGCAGTGTGAATACCGTGCAGCGCCGGGGATCGGTGAGTATATGAGAGAGGGGATAGACTGACATGGACAGAGAGAGAGGGACAGAGATAGTGACCGACTGACAGAGATTAGTGAATGACAGACATTGTGAGGCGCTCCAGAATGCAGCTTTTCAGCTGCGCTCTGAAGCGGAATTTTTTTAAGCTGCGGTGCAGAGCGCACACCTGCGCACATAGCATCAGACACCGAAATCGTATGAGGGATGTCACACGTTACAATTGAGTAGGTTCGTGCAACAAAACGCTCAATTCTAGACAAAGATACGATGTGTTTGCGATCAACGGTTTTGCGTTCAATCCTGATCGCACGTAGGTGTCACACGCAAATACGTCACGAACGATGCCGGATGTGCGTCACTTACAACTTGACCCCAACGACGGATTGTGAGATATATTGAAGCGTGTGTAGCGGGCTTAAAGCCCACTTTACATGTTGCAATTTGTTGTACAATCGCATTTGCGATGTGACACGCCCAGGTTGCATACGGGATCTTATGAGATTGCACGTAGGTCGTTCATTTGCTGTCACACGTGCGTTAGTAGTCTATGTTAAATTGATCAATTTTATGTGCGATCCTTTAGATCATGTGTTCTGTGACGTATGCATTGGGCACTTTTTTTTTTTTTTTTTATTTATTGACTTGACAAGCGTGTGTAATGTTTAGGGATGCGTTTTTACTATGTCATCTGCCATTCCGCTCTGCTACATGGCCGCTAACAGCAAACACAGACAGCCATGTAGCAGAGCTGAATGGCAGATGACAGCAGACACAGAAAGAGCCGCACTGTCAGAATGAACTCGGGTGAACCTCACCCGACTTCATTGTCATGCTGCGGCTCTGTCTGTGTCACGTCCTGATTAGCGGTCACCAGTGAAGACTCACCGGTGACCGCTAAACTCCTGAGTTTAGCAGCCCTCTCTCATATACTCACCGATCCCCGATCCCCGGCGCTGCACGGCATTCACACTGCTCCGGCGGCTTTTACTGTTTTGAAAAAGCCGGCTGCCCATTAAACAATCTCGTATTCCCTGCTTTCCCCGCCCACCGGCGCCTATGATTGGTTACAGTGAGACACGCCCCCACGCTGAGTGACAGGTGTCACACTGCACCCAATCACAGCAGCCGGTGGGCGTGTCTATACTGTGTAGTGAAATTAATAATTAAATAATTAAAAAAAACGGAGTGCGGTCCCCCCCAATTTTAAAACCAGCCAGGTAAAGCCATACGGCTGAAGGCTGGTATTCTCAGGATGGGGAGCGCCACGTTATGGGGAGCCCCCCAGCCTAACAATATCAGCCAACAGCCGCCCAGAATTGCCGCATACATTAGATGCGACAGTTCTGGGACTGTACCCGGCTCTTCCCGATTTGCCCTGGTGCGTTGGCAAATCGGGGTAATAAGGAGTTATTGGCAGCCCATAGCTGCCAATAAGTCCTAGATTAATCATGTCAGGCGTCTATGAGACACCTTCCATGATTAATCTGTAAATTACAGTAAATAAACACACACACCCGAAAAAATCCTTTATTAGAAATAAAAAACACAAACATATACCCTGGTTAACCACTTTAATCAGCCCCAAAAAGCCCTCCATGTCCGGCGTAATCCAGGATGCTCCAGCGTCGCTTCCAGCGCTGCTGCATGGAGGTGACCGGAGCTGCAGAATACACCGCCACTCCGGTCACCTCCACACAGCAACTGAAGACAGCAGCGCGATCGGCTGAGCTGTCACTGAGGTTACCCGCTGTCACTGGATCCAGCGGTGGCCGCGGGTAACCTCAGTGACAGCTCAGCTGATCGCGCTACTCACCTCAGTTGCTGCGTGGAGGTGACCGGAGCGGCGGTGTATTCTGCAGCTCCGGTCACCTCCATGCAGCAGCGCTGGAAGCGACGCTGGACCATCCTGGATTACACCGGACATGGAGGGCTTTTTGGGGCTGATTAAAGTGGTTAACCAGGGTATATGTTTGTGTTTTTTATTTCTAATAAATGATTTTTTCGGGTGTGTGTGTTTATTTACTGTAATCTACAGATTAATCATGGAAGGTGTCTCATAGACGCCTGACATGATTAATCTAGGACTTATTGGCAGCTATGGGCTGCCAATAACTCCTTATTACCCCGATTTGCCAACGCACCAGGGCAAATCGGGAAAAGCCGGGTACAGTTCCAGAACTGTCGCATCTAATGTATGCGGCAATTCTGGGCGGCTGTTGGCTGATATTGTTAGGCTGGGGGGCTCCCCATAACATGGAGCTCCCCATCCTGAGAATACCAGGCTTCAGCCGTATGGCTTTATCTGGCTGGTTTTAAAATTGGGGGGGACCGCACGCCTTTTTTTTTAATTATTTAATTATTTATTTCACTACACAGTATAGACACGCCCACCGGCTGCTGTGATTGGGTGCAGTGTGACACCTGTCACTCAGCGTGGGGGCGTGTCTCACTGTAACCAATCATAGGCGCCGGTAGGCGGGGAAAGCAGGGAATACGAGATTGTTTAATGGGCGGCCGGCTTTTTCAAAACCGTAAAAGCCGCTGCAGCAGTGTGAATACCGTGCAGCGCCGGGGATCGGTGAGTATATGAGAGAGGGGATAGACTGACATGGACAGAGAGAGAGGGACAGAGATAGTGACCGACTGACAGAGATTAGTGAATGACAGACATTGTGAGGCGCTCCAGAATGCAGCTTTTCAGCTGCGCTCTGAAGCGGAATTTTTTTAAGCTGCGGTGCAGAGCGCACACCTGCGCACATAGCATCAGACACCGAAATCGTATGAGGGATGTCACACGTTACAATTGAGTAGGTTCGTGCAACAAAACGCTCAATTCTAGACAAAGATACGATGTGTTTGCGATCAACGGTTTTGCGTTCAATCCTGATCGCACGTAGGTGTCACACGCAAATACGTCACGAACGATGCTGGATGTGCGTCACTTACAACTTGACCCCAACGACGGATTGTGAGATATATTGAAGCGTGTGTAGCGGGCTTAAAGCCCACTTTACATGTTGCAATTTGTTGTACAATCGCATTTGCGATGTGACACGCCCAGGTTGCATACGGGATCTTATGAGATTGCACGTAGGTCGTTCATTTGCTGTCACACGTGCGTTAGTAGTCTATGTTAAATTGATCAATTTTATGTGCGATCCTTTAGATCATGTGTTCTGTGACGTATGCATTGGGCACCTTTTTTTTTTTTTTTTTTATTTATTGACTTGACAAGCGTGTGTAATGTTTAGGGATGCGTTTTTACTATGTCATCTGCCATTCCGCTCTGCTACATGGCCGCTAACAGCAAACACAGACAGCCATGTAGCAGAGCTGAATGGCAGATGACAGCAGACACAGAAAGAGCCGCACTGTCAGAATGAACTCGGGTGAACCTCACCCGACTTCATTGTCATGCTGCGGCTCTGTCTGTGTCACGTCCTGATTAGCGGTCACCAGTGAAGACTCACCGGTGACCGCTAAACTCCTGAGTTTAGCAGCCCTCTCTCATATACTCACCGATCCCCGATCCCCGGCGCTGCACGGCATTCACACTGCTCTGGCGGCTTTTACTGTTTTGAAAAAGCCGGCTGCCCATTAAACATTCTCGTATTCCCTGCTTTCCCCGCCCACCGGCGCCTATGATTGGTTACAGTGAGACACGCCCCCACGCTGAGTGACAGGTGTCACACTGCACCCAATCACAGCAGCCGGTGGGCGTGTCTATACTGTGTAGTGAAATTAATAATTAAATAATTAAAAAAAACGGAGTGCGGTCCCCCCCAATTTTAAAACCAGCCAGGTAAAGCCATACGGCTGAAGGCTGGTATTCTCAGGATGGGGAGCTCCACGTTATGGGGAGCCCCCCAGCCTAACAATATCAGCCAACAGCCGCCCAGAATTGCCGCATACATTAGATGCGACAGTTCTGGGACTGTACCCGGCTCTTCCCGATTTGCCCTGGTGCGTTGGCAAATCGGGGTAATAAGGAGTTATTGGCAGCCCATAGCTGCCAATAAGTCCTAGATTAATCATGTCAGGCGTCTATGAGACACCTTCCATGATTAATCTGTAAATTACAGTAAATAAACACACACACCCGAAAAAATCCTTTATTAGAAATGAAAAACACAAACATATACCCTGGTTAACCACTTTAATCAGCCCCAAAAAGCCCTCCATGTCCGGCGTAATCCAGGATGCTCCAGCGTCGTTTCCAGCGCAGCTGCATGGAGGTGACCGGAGCAGCAGAAGACACATCCGCTCCTGTCACCTCCACGCAGCTAATGAAGACAGCCGCGCGATCGGCTGAGCTGTCACTGAGGTTACCCGCTGTCACTGGATCCAGCGGTGGATGCAGCGGTGACCCCGGGTAACCTCAGTGACTGCTCAGCTGATCGCGCTATTGCCTTCATTAGCTGCGTGGAGGTGACAGGAGCGGCGGTGTATTCTGCAGCTTCGGTCACCTCCATGCAGCTGCGCTGGAAGCGACGCTGGAGCATCCTGGATTACGCCGGACATGGAGGGCTTTTTTCGGCTGATTAAAGTGGTTAACCAGGGTATATGTTTGTGTTTTTTATTTCTAATAAAGGATTTTTTCGGGTGTGTGTGTTTATTTACTGTAATTTACAGATTAATCATGGAAGGTGTCTCATAGACGCCTGACATGATTAATCTAGGACTTATTGGCAGCTATGGGCTGCCAATAACTCCTTATTACCCCGATTTGCCAACGCACCAGGGCAAATCGGGAAGAGCCGGGTACAGTCCCAGAACTGTCGCATCTAATGTATGCGGCAATTCTGGGCGGCTGCTGGCTGATATTGTTAGGCTGGGGGGCTCCCGATAACATGGAGCTCCCCATCCTGAGAATACCAGCCTTCAGCCGTATGGCTTTATCTGGCTGGTTTTAAAATTGGGGGGGACCGCACGCCGTTTTTTTTAATTATTTAATTATTTATTTCACTACACAGTATAGACACGCCCACCGGCTGCTGTGATTGGGTGCAGTGTAACATCTGTCACTCAGCGTGGGGGCGTGTCTCACTGTAACCAATCATAGGCACCGGTGGGCGGGGATAGCAGGAAATACGAGATTGTTTAATGGGCGGCCGGCTTTTTCAAAACAGTAAAAGCCGCCGGAGCAGTGTGAATGCCGTGCAGCGCCGGGGATCGGGGATCGGTGAGTATATGAGAGAGGGGGATAGACTGACATGGACAGAGAGTGAGGGACAGAGATAGTGACCGACTGACAGAGATTAGTGAATGACAGACATTGTGAGGTGCTTCAGAACGCAGCTTTTCAGCTGCGCTCTAAACCGGACCTTTTTTAAGCTGCGGTGCAGAGCGCACACCTGCGCACATAGCATCAGACACCACAATCGTATGAGGGATGTCACACGTTACAATTGACTAGGTTCGTGCAACAAAACGCTCAATTCTAGACAAAGATACGATGTGTTTGCGATCAACGGTTTTGCGTTCAATCCTGATCGCACGTAGCTGTCACACGCAGATACCTCACAAACGATGCCGGATGTGCGTCACAACTTGACCCCAACGACGGATTGTGAGATCTATTGAAGCGTGTGTAGCGGGCTTAAGGGAGGGAGGTTGTTGGCCAAAATCTTGCTATACATGACCCCATCCATCCTCCCTTCAATACGGTGCAGTTCTGCTGTTCCCTTTGCAGTAAAACACCCCCAAAATGTGATGTTTGCTCTACATGTCACATAATATATACATAAAACAAGATACAATGCTGTCTGCAAAGAAGAGTTATATTTGGATTTATTTATTTAGCACATGTAGTAAGTTGTTCCTTGCCTATCACTTAATTTTATTAGTATTATTCAAACAGCAATTATGTTTTATAATTTATATTGATAATCACTCATATCATATATATTAATCATCTCTTGTGATCAATGCTGCATCATTCTGTTAATTACCGCTCATTAAGAGATTTTCCTCTTTGACTATGTTGTGTAACTTTAATTATACTTGAATATTGCATAAATTAAATTGGCATTAACTTACACATAATTTATGTAAATACCACACACAGAAGGGATGTTAATTACAAATAATTAATGCATATGATGTGATGATGACATTAGGTTTTTCTCAGTAACAAGTTTGTCAAACAAGGTTGTTCGAGGGAGATTTCATGACATATTCTTTTCTATTTGGTTTTCATAGGTTTTGACATTTCCGGGAAAAAAAATATTCATCCTATGGAGGCGTATGACCACTGAGAAGAAAAATTACTGAGATTTAAATAACATTAAAAATAATAGAAAACACAGGTGTAATGCTCATGGCTGTTGTATTGGCAGCGAGCGGGATTGGCGGACCCATTGGGCCACAGGAGGGACCCAGGTTTACCCTTTAGTCGGAGGGGCTTAATTAAGTGTCCACCACGAGGCAGATGCCAGATACCATTCCCGGGGCAGTGACCAGGACTGTGACAGCTGAACCCCAGAACAGGAGACGGACTCAGGTAAAGGCACAGGTGCAAGCAGGTACAGTCGGGATGGAAGAGGTAGACAGGCAGGCAGTTATGGACAGGTATGGTGGGCACTGCATGGACAGATAGGGCTGGGAAGACAGGTACATCTGACTGAGACAGTGATAATGGGACCTGACAACTAGCTAGCAGACTGGAAGCCAAACTAACTAAGGACATTGCGCAGGCACCTTCCCCAATGGGAGGGTGCCTGAAATACATAGTGCCCCGGTAGGGGAAGGAGGCAACAGCACTCATGGACTGTCGGGGGAGTACAGGGGAGGGACACCGGGGCTACAACAGGCCTTCTCAGAGGCCTTCTATTCAACCCTCATTGGTGAAGTGTCCATCAGTTGTAAGTTAGGTGCGATCAATTTGTACTAGTTCAATCCTTAATTATAGGGGCTATGTTGCACCTTATGTCACAGCCTCATTTTTCAAATCTGACTTATGTTGCTTTTTCTGGTAATAACATTGGAATTCTTTCACTTTTCCAATGACTCTGATGTTTTTTCTTGACACTTTCCACTTTAAAATGATTTTGATCAATATGTTTTGAGTTTATTTTTTACAAAAATAAGGGAAAATTTGCCACTTTCTAATTTTTTGTATTTTCCTGCCCTTAACATTGCACCCAAAATAATTAATAAGTTACTCTTAGTATAAGTAAATATCGTGTTGGCTAAATCTTTCTTAAAAATGGCTAAATTGGCTTAAATTTAACACTTTAACCCCTTTATCACCCGGCAATTTTCCATTTTTTCGGTTTTTTTCTCCCCTTCTTCCAAGAGCCATAACTTTTTTATTTTTCTGCCAATATTACCGTATGAGGGCTTGCTTTTTGCAGGATGAGTTTTACTTTGGAATGACAATATTCATTCTGCCAAATAGTGCACTGGAAATTGGGATAAAAATTCCAAGTGCAGTAAAATTGCAAAAAAATTGCAATTCAATTCCACATTGTTTTTTTGGATTTTTTTTGTTTACCATGCCCAATATATGGAATATCTGACCTTGAAAAATCATTCCAAAGGTCATTATAAGTGTGCAGGTACTAAACATGTAAAGTTTTTTTTTATTTAAGTAGTAAAAAAAAATTCTGAATTTTATCAAACTTTTTTTTCGCTTTTGTAACCATAACGTTCTCATTTTATTGGATTTAGAGTATGTGCGCACGTTGCTTTTTACCTGCTTTTTACCTGCTTTTTTGCTGCTTTTTCTTCTGCGCTGTTTAATGCCAAAATGGATGTGTTCTTCTATTCAAGCAAAGTCTATGGGAATTTGGGTTTCTTGTTCACACTATGTTGTTCAAAATGCTGCCTTTTTGAGGCAGAACTTTGGTCAAAAACTCAGCTTTTCAAAGAAGCAACATGTCAAATATTTTTGCCATTTGGGTTTTGCACTGCAAAGCTGAGTTTTTGACCAAAGTTCTGCCACAAAAAGGCAGCATTTTGAACAACATAGTGTGAACAAGAAACCCAAATTCCCATAGACTTTGCTTGAATAGAAGAACACATCCATTTTGGCATTAAACAGCGCAGAAGAAAAAGCAGCAAAAAAGCAGGTAAAAAGCAAGTAAAAAGCACCGTGCGCACATACCCTTATTATTTTTTGTGCCCTGAGCTGAAATTTTTACTGATAGCACTTTGTGGAGAAAAAAAATAATTCTGAATTTTTGTTTTTTTTCTCAATACGTCATTCACCAATCAGATTAACTTATTTTATATTTCGATACATTGTACATTTCTGAACGTAGTGAAACGAAATTGCTTTATTTTTAATGGGGGTGTATTGAAAGTTTGTGTTGTTTTTTACAATTTTTTCTATATTTTTTAACACTTTTTTGTAACTTTTTACTGTATTTAATAGTCACCTTATGGACTTGAATCTGCGATTATCTGATCTTCTGAGCTATACACAGCAGTGAATCAGCACTGCTTTGTATAGAAAAAATTTACTATCTCCTATGAACTTCAGCCACAGCCCAGTGTTCACAGGAAGATCCTGATGACAGACATGGGGGTCTTCAGCAGACTCCCTTCTGTCATGACCTTTTGGATTTTAGGACCTCCTTTTTATTTGGACTTTTTACAGGCCCTAGTTTGAAAAGACATTTAGGTGCCAAAAGTAACACTGCCAAAAAAAGCTACATTTAAGAAAGTACACCCCCTAAAAATTTGTAGGGGTTTAGTGAACATTTTGGCCCTATAGATGTGTCAAAAAATGTAATATAATTGGGCGGTGAAAATGAAAAATTGCAGTTTTACCAATAAAATATCTTTTCAGCCTTACATTTTTAATTTAAAAAGAATTATAAGGAGGAAAGACAGTAAATTAACAGTAAATAGGTTTGCCAAAACCTAAGTCCAGTAACTAAAATTTGGCACTTCTTACTGGATTTATATATTTGTATGTAGTTTCCAAAGGGTTAAATCACATGGTGGGTGTAGTAGAGAACCTTTCCAATCGTATAAATTAGAGGTTAATACATGTTTTTGCTTTATCAATCATTCACGAAAGTTACAGAGATTTATGTAACAGATGTAATCAGAAAGTTATCGAATACAGTTAGGTCCAGAAATATTTGGACAGTGACACAAGTTTTGTTATTTTAGCTGTTTACAAAAACATGTTCAGAAATACAATTATATATATAATATGGGCTGAAAGTGCACACTCCCAGCTGCAATATGAGAGTTTTCACATCCAAATCGGAGAAAGGGTTTAGGAATCATAGCTCTGTAATGCATAGCCTCCTCTTTTTCAAGGGACCAAAAGTAATTGGACAAGGGACTCTAAGGGCTGCAATTAACTCTGAAGGCATCTCCCTCGTTAACCTGTAATCAATGAAGTAGTTAAAAGGTCTGGGGTTGATTACAGGTGTGTGGTTTTGCATTTGGAAGCTGTTGCTGTGACCAGACAACATGCGGTCTTAGGAACTCTCAATTGAGGTGAAGCAGAACATCCTGAGGCTGAAAAAAAAGAAAAAATCCATCAGAGAGATAGCAGACATGCTTGGAGTAGCAAAATCAACAGTCGGGTACATTCTGAGAAAAAAGGAATTGACTGGTGACCTTGGGAACTCAAAAAGGCCTGGGCGTCCACGGATGACAACAGTGGTGGATGATCGCCGCATACTTTCTTTGGTGAAGAAGAACCCGTTCACAACATCAACTGAAGTCCAGAACACTCTCAGTGAAGTAGGTGTATCTGTCTCTAAGTCAACTGTAAAGAGAAGACTCCATAAAAGTAAATACAAAGGGTTCACATCTAGATGCAAACCATTCATCAATTCCAAAAATAGACAGGCCAGAGTTAAATTTGCTGAAAAACACCTCATGAAGCCAGCTCAGTTCTGGAAAAGTATTCTATGGACAGATGAGACAAAGATCAACCTGTACCAAAATGATGGGAAGAAAAAAGTTTGGAGAAGAAAGGGAACGGCACATGATCCAAGGCACACCACATCCTCTGTAAAACATGGTGGAGGCAACGTGATGGCATGGGCATGCATGGCTTTCAATGGCACTGGGTCACTTGTGTTTATTGATGACATAACAGCAGACAAGAGTAGCCGGATGAATTCTGAAGTGTACCGGGATATACTTTCAGCCCAGATTTAGCCAAATGCCGCAAAGTTGATCGGACGGCGCTTCATAGTACAGATGGACAATGACCCCAAGCATACAGCCAAAGCTACCCAGGAGTTCATGAGTGCAAAAAAGTGGAACATTCTGCAATGGCCAAGTCAATCACCAGATCTTAACCCAATTGAGCATGCATTTCACTTGCTCAAATCCAGACTTAAGACGGAAAGACCCACAAACAAGCAAGACCTGAAGGCTACGGCTGTAAAGGCCTGGCAAAGCATTAATAAGGAGGAAACCCAGCGTTTGGTGATGTACATGGGTTCCAGACTTAAGGCAGTGATTGCCTCCAAAGGATTCGCAACAAAATATTGAAAATAAAAATATTTTGTTTGGGTTTGGTTTATTTGTCCAATTACTTTTGACCTCCTAAAATGTGGAGTGTTTGTAAAGAAATGTGTACAATTCCTACAATTTCTATCAGATATTTTTGTTCAAACCTTCAAATTAAACGTTACAATCTGCACTTGAATTCTGTTGTAGAGGTTTCATTTCAAATCCAATGTGGTGGTATGCAGAGCCCAACTCGCGAAAATTGTGTCACTGTCCAAATATTTCTGGACCTAACTGTACGTATCTTCCAAGCTTCACATTTTTTTTCTTTTCCATAATGGCTTCTGTTGACTAGACGAGCATGTTTGAGATTAGGAGTGATGGTTGGTTTACTATTAGGACGTGTGCACACAGTGTGTTTTTATTGTGTTTTTTTTAGTGCAGTTTTGTGACTGCTATGAGCCAGGCAGGTATTTTTGTCTGTTATCAACTACTGGTCTCTTATGCTGGCGTCACACTGGCCGATCTATCGTACAATCACACGAGCGATCGTACCCGCCCCCATCGTTTGTGCGACACAAGCAATTTGTTGCCCGTCTCGCACAAACTCGTTTACCCCCGTCACACGTACTTACCATCCAAACGACCTCGATGTGGGCGGCGAACATTCTTTTCCTGAAGGGGGAGGGATGTTCGACGTCACAGCGACATCACACTGCGGCCGGCCAATAGAAGGGGAGGGGCGGAGATGAGCGGGACGTAACATCCCGCCCACCTCCTTCCTTCCGCATTGCCGGGCGGGACGCAGGTAAGCTGTGTTCATCGTTCCCATGGTGTCACACGGAGCGACGTGTGCTGCCACGGAACGATGAACAACTGGAGCACAGAAGGAAGACCGACATTTTGAAAATGAACGACGTATCAATGAGCAACGATAAGGTGAGTATTTTTGTTGTTAACAGTCGTTCCGAGGTGTCACCCGCTACGATATGTCTGACGATGCCGGATGTGCGTCACTAACGATGTGACCCTGATGACATATCGCCCGATATATCGTACCGTGTGACGCCGGTATTAGTTTTCAGACACATAGTAAAAAAAAATCCTAGATAACCACTTTAATACATCTTTGGGTAGGGCATTTCATAGTTTAATTACTGCAACTGTAAAGAACCCTTTCCTATTTTGGTGTTCAATCACTTCTAGTTAAGTGCGAGTCTTTTTAGGGCTGATAGTGAATGTTCTACTAACCCTTTCCTGCCCAGCACTATATTAACATTACAAGTGAAAGACCTGTAATTGAGGCACAATACTTACGAGTAATGTGTTTGCCCAGGACTTCTTGCCACAATGAGCAGGACTGGACCCAACTCCAGTTTCTGATTCTGATTTCTGATTCTGATCTTCTACTTTTCAAATTGCAAATGATGTGAAATGAAGGATGCTAACTTTTAAATTGTGTTTAACTATTATTATTGTATCATAGTTATTTTTCCATTTGATTGCAAAATCTTGGAGTCAGCCTAGAAATTCATTCTGTGGAGTTCTTACTCTAGGCCCTTGGTGCAATTCCAATAGGAAAATGATGAATAGAGGTTGTTTTCCTCCATTATATGCATATATTTCTGTATCTAATCTATTATGATGACTACTATTGTGTAATATTATATTTTGGATACATTTTCCCATCTCCTGTAGGTCTGAGTTGTCCCACGTGTATTCATTGTCATGGAGTTTAATCTCATTTTTACTTTTACAAATATAGAATATTTTTGTTTTGGCTATATATTTGTGTGAATTGTTTTTTCAACTTGGTTAAATATGAGCACATTTTTTAAGTAAATGCTATAGTTTCATTTATATGAATACTAATAAGTTATTGGAAATATAATAACACGTTTTCCAATATACCCCCTTGTTGGCTGAATTTTTAGTTACATAAGAACAATGGCAGCCTAGGCCCACTGAACGATCTATTGTAGATTGTTCAGTGCACATTATTAAAGGAAATCTATCAGTGACTTTTTAGTACAATACAAATATTATTTTTAAATAGGGCTTAAGGAGACCGCTCAAGATCAGAAATGTTTAATGCTTTTCCTCTTCCTGTTATCTTGTTGTAAGCTCCATGGAATTCAGTGCAACTTAGGCTACTTTCACACTTCCGTCTTTTTGCATCAGTCCCAATCCGTTTTGTGACTGATGCAACTGATCCGTCGAAAATAGTGTGAAATCTGATGTGACGGATCCTGTGAAAAAATTGATCCATTGGAGAATCATTTTCTTTGTAAAAACTATATGAACCCATCCTGGAGACAGAGAGAGAGAGAGAGAGAGAGAGAGATTTTTAAGCAGAAGGGAATTTACATGTCTGAAAATGCTCAGTTGCTAAAAGACAGATCCGTCACTGGAATCCGTCATTTGACGGATTCCGACGGATTCCGTGTCCATAGGCTTCCATTATACCAAACGATGGACGCCGACGGATCCGTTGCTGTCCGTTTTTCTGACGAACACAAAAAAAAGTTACATTCTGTGTTGCTTCCACCCGACGGTCAGTCATTCCACAACTGATCCGTCGTGAGACGGATGCAACGCAATGCCATCAGTCGCAATCTATCGTTATACAACTCTATGGGGAAAAAATGAATCCTGCAAAATATTTTTTCTCAAGGTATTTTCTCAAACCGACAGATTGTGACTGAGGGTAAAAGACGGAAGTGTGAAAGCAGCCTTAGTAGCTAGTCAAGCATATGTAAATACAAGCTGCATATTGCCCTGCTCTCCCTTCCCACCTCTCAGTGCTGGCATCAGTGATAGTAAATCTGAACTGAATTTGCACTGCTTTCCCCATCCATACTCCCTGCCACCTCTCAGCTGTGATAGTGAATGCACTGAGATGTGGAAGGGGGAGCAGTGAATATGCAGTTTGTATTTACATATGCTTGATTAGCTACTAAAGGCCCCGTCACACACAGCAACATCGCTAGCAACATCGCTAGCAACATCGCTGCTAACGAACAACTTTTGTGACGTTGCTAGCGATGTTGCTGTGTGTGACATCCAGCAACAACCTGGCCCCTGCTGTGAGGTCGTTGGTTGTTGCTGAATGTCCTGGGCCATTTTTTAGTTGTTGTTGTCCCGCTGTGAAGCACAGATCGCTGTGTGTGACAGCGAGACAGCAACAACTAAATGTGCAGGCAGCAGGAGCCGGCTTCTGCGGAGGCTGGTAACCAATGTAAACATCGGGTAACCAAGAAGCCCTGTCCTTGGTTACCCGATATTTACCTTTGTTACCAGCCTCCGCCGCTCTCAGCTGTCAGTGCCGGCTCCTGCTCTGTGCACATGTAGCTGCAGGACACATCGGGTTAATTAACCCGATGTGTGCTGTAGCTAGGAGAGCAGGGAGCCAGCGCTAAGCAGTGTGCGCTGCTCCCTGCTCTGTGCACATGTAGCTGCAGCACACATCGGGTAATTAACCCGATGTGTGCTGTAACTAGGAGAGCAGGGAGCCAGCGCTAAGCGGTGTGCGCTGCTCCCTGCTCTGTGCACATGTAGCTGCAGCACACATCGGGTAATTAACCCGATGTGTGCTGTAACTAGGAGAGCAGGGAGCCAGCGCTAAGCGGTGTGCGCTGCTCCCTGCTCTGTGCACATGTAGCTGCAGCACACATCGGGTAATTAACCCGATGTGTGCTGTAACTAGGAGAGCAGGGAGCCAGCGCTCAGTGTGCGCTGCTCCCTGCTCTCTGCACGTGTAGCTACGTGCGCTGGTAACCAAGGTAAATATCGTGTTGGTTACCCAATATTTACCTTAGTTACCAAGCGCAGCATCTTCCACGCGGTGCTGGGTGCTGGTCACTGGTTGCTGGTGAGCTCACCAGCAACTCGTGTAGCGAGGCTCCAGCGATCCCTGCCAGGTCAGGTTGCTGGTGGGATCGCTGGAGCGTCGCAGTGTGACATCTCACCAGCAACCTCCTAGCAACTTACCAGCGATCCGTATCGTTGTTGGGATCGCTGGTAAGTTTCTTAGTGTGACTGGACCTTTAGTCACACTGAATTCTACAGAGCTTAAAATAAGATAACAAGATAAGGTAAAGCTATAAAAGTTAGGGTCCCGTCACATGTAGTGACACACCAACGATCCCACCAGCGATCGGATCTGGCAGGGATCGTTGGTGAGTCGCTACATGGTCGCTGGTGAGCTGTCAATCAGGCAGATCTCACCAGCCACCAGCAACTTGTGTAATGATGCTGCGCTTGGTAACCAGGGTAAATATCGGGTAACCAAGCAAAGCGCTTTGCTTAGTTACCCGATATTTACCCTGGTTACCAGCATACACCGCTTACAGGCTGCTAGCGCTGGCTCCCTGTATACGTAGCTAGGGTACACATCAGGTTACTAAGCAAAGCGCTTTGCTTAGTTACCCGATATTTACCCTGGCTACGTGTGCAGGGAGCCAGCGCTGGCAGCCTGTAAGCGGTGTACGCTGTTAACCAGGGTAAATATCGGGTAACCAAGCAAAGTGCTTTGCTTAATTATCCGATATTTACCCTGGTTACCAGCGTACACCGCTTACACAGAGTCGGTGCTCGTTGGTCTTCCACCGTCAAACACGCCGATGTGTGCTGCACAGCGGGAGACCAACGAGCCAAAAATGAACCAGAACAGTGTGTAACGATCAGCGATTTCACAGCAGGTCCAGGTCGCTGCTTAGTGTCACACACAGCGAGATCGCTGATGAGGTCACTGGTACGTCACAAAACCTGTGACTCTGCAGCGATCTCGCTATGTGAGAAGTATCCCTTACTGATCCTGAAAGGTCTTCTTAAGCCTTATTTAAACATAACATTAGTATTGTACTACAAAATCACCAGACAGATTCCCTTAAAACATGGTTTGCCTGTCTAAACAGGCTTTTAAACGATTCTCAATCGGTACATATTTACTGATCGGTGGTCATTCATTGGCGTAAGTAAGGTCAGATGGTATAAACCCACATTAAGGTTAATTGATATTCTTTAACATTGGCCCTAGTATGTTCATTAATTATATTGTAACCCAGACTTATGGTATATGAGCAACAGAAAATAAACTATAAAAATAAAGGGCATGTGTAGTCATACTGAGCTCAGCAGAAATGAAAAATTACAAAAGTGAAGTCAAAGGCAAACCAAATGTTGGGTAAGCAAAAATGTTGATGTAAATTGTGTTCTCCCTGGTAGAGCAGATATATGAGACAAGAAGATTCCATGCATTGTATTGATGGAGGGAATAAGGTTTGTGGACTTTTATTGTGTAATGAAGAAACTTGCTAATAATTATTCATTGTTTCTAGCAATGGCTGTGACTGTAATTAGAATTATGTGCCTTTCCACTGACATTCATTAGGATAAAAGACTATGAGACCTCATAAAAAAATTTGACCTGTCCAGTTAATTTGGTAAAACACAACAGTTTATATATAACAGTTTGATCCACTGTCTACACATATGGGTTAATTAATTGTGGAGAATTAATAGCACAACCCAACCACAGCACAGTTATCTGTTCAGCTGGAGTAACAATTGTGACTAACTAGTCATTATTCTACCTAGGGAGGGATCACCCTTCTAAATAGCAGTTTTGGGTAGTTGGGTCCAATACCACATTGAAAAACTCCGAATTGCTTAGGTATTTTCACAGATTTAGTTAATATTAAAATTAGATGTGGGGGAAAGGGACAATAGAAAAATTTTATATGCCAGTCTTAACTAGAGTTGAGCGCGGTTCGAGGTTCTCCAGTTCGCGGCTCGAGTGATTTTGGGGCTGTTCTAGATCGAACTAGAACTCGAGTTTTTTGCTAAAGCTCGATAGTTCTAGATACGTTCGAGAACGGTTCTAGCAGCAAAAAGCAGGGCTTTTTACAGCTACAGTGTGCAGGAGCCATCGCTGGCAGCCTGCCAGAAGCTGGTAACCAAGATAAACATCGGGTATCCAAGCAAAGCGCTTTGGTTAGTAACCCGATGTTTATCCTAGTTACGTGCAGGAAGCCCACACTTCCCCGCTCAGCTCACTCCGCCCCCTCCTGCACGCGGCATGTACACACACACACACACACACACGTCCCCAGCCATGCAGTCCACGACACTGACGTTCTCCTGGCACTCTGCACACATGGTCCCGCTCGGCTTACCTGCGGTGATGAAGTCCCGACCTCAGCGCTGTCACTGTCCTCCATGGCCGCCGCTTGTCACATCACCTTCTCTCGCTTCCGACCCGAGACTGACTAGCGGTGACGTCACGGGCCTCTCGCGATACTTGGCTATGATGGTCATTGAACTCAGTGACAGGTGCTGTCAGCAGTGCAGGAGATCAGCGCAGGTAATGTACCTCGCTGACAGCAGCACTTGTCATCCCCCTGCAGTGACCTGGGCTGACCCATTGATGTTAGCTCAGGTCACTGCACTGCTCTCCCAGCCAATGGGGAACATCCTGCTCTTCATTGACTGGGACAGTGTGGATCGTCATGGCAACCCCTTGGATTACACCAGACCTGGATTTGTTTTTCTTTCTAATAAATTGGTTAAAAGGGGAATGTATTGGGGAGTGTTTTTTCAAATAAAAATGTGTTTGTCGTCTATTTTTTTTATTACTGACAGGGTTGGTGATGTCGGGTATCTGATAGACGCCTGACCTCACCAACCCCAGGGCTTGATGCCAGGTGACATTACACATCTGGTATTAACCCCATATATTACCCCGTTTGCCACCGCACCAGGGCACGGGATGAGCTGGGGCGAAGCACCAGGATTGGTGCATCTAATGGATGCGCCACTTCTGGGGCGGCTGCGGCCTGCTATTTTTAGGCTGGGGAGAGTCCAATAACCATGGACCTCCCTAGTCTGAGAATATCAGACCCCAGCTGTCTGCTTTACCTTGGCTGGTGATCCAATTTTGGGGGGACCCCTACGTGTTTTTTTTTTAAATTATTTATTTAATTTAAAATAACAGCGTGGGGTGCCCTCAGTTTTGGATTACCAGCCAAGGTGAGGCTGCCAGCTGTGGTCTGCAGGCTGCAGCCGTCTGCTTTACCCTAGCTGGCTACAAAAATAGGGGGAACCCTACGTCATTTTTTTTTTTCATTTTTTTGGCTAAATACAAAGCTAAGCACCCCTTAGTGCCACATGAAAGGCACCAAAGGGTGGAAAATTACAAAATGCAGGAGAGTGGGACATTATGTGTCTTTCTGCCATTATGATGACAGAAAAGACTGATATGAAGTGTACAAGCACAGGAAAATCACCAGAGCGCTCTACGCTGTGAAAAGCAGTAGAAAATGGCACTGGAGTGAACATGTGACCGCCTCATGTAGGTTGAAGCTAAGGATCCTGTGTAAATTTATGTATTTTCCCTCCTTCAGTTTTTTTGCAGTACACAAAAAAAACGGAATGCACACGGATGACAAACAGATGACATTAAGGACCGTCTACGGAACGGAAACGGATGCCACACGGATGCACCAGTGAAAAAAAACTGACTGTTTTTTGCAGACCACAAAAATGGATCGGTCGTGTGAATGTAGCCTTATTCTGATCTGCCGTTTATAAACAGCAGTCAGAAATAAGTGAATAACGCCCCCCAGCGTCAGAAAAACTCCGGGGTTTCAGGGCTACCTGAGACCCTGGAGATCATGATTCAGGACGGTTTTTCCGGTCCCCGCTCACATGATCACAGGTATACACCGTATACCGATGATCACGTTACGGTAAATGACAGCGCCGGTAAAAAATTATTTATCTCCCATCTGGCATGAACAAACATGATAAATCTCCTCCCCGGTCCCCTCCGGTCCCCCGGTGTCGCCAAAGTGCCCCCCCTGATGCCCTCCCAGAAATCCAAGATGGCCGCGCGCACAGCAGCGCGCCGGCCGCATTCACCTTACTCCTCTGATTCCTGTCGCATGTGCTATGACACATGCGACAGAAAACCCCTCCCCAGGCCCTGCCAGGTCACCCCCTTTAACCCCACCGGTGTTCCCCGGTGTCCCACGGTACCTGTGCAGCGTTGATCCCCCCACGGCCCTCTCCTTCACAATAGACGCTGCCGCATGCACAGAGCGGCTGTCAGCTCAGCTTCCTGTGTTCAGACACAGTGAGTGGTGGTTATGCATCTGTAAGCTAAATGGGCGGCATGGTGGCTCAGTGGTTAGCACTGCAGTCTTGCAGCGCTGAGGTCCTGGACAAGGAGTTTGTATGTTCTCCCCGTGTTTGCGTGGGTTTCCTCCGGGTACTCCGGTTTCCTCCCACACTCCAAAGACATACAGCGCTGTGGAATTAATAACGCTATATAAATGAATAAATTATTATTATTACTGCAATGTCATGCTCATGAGGTAAGGAACATAATTGATCAGGAGAGCTAGGTACTACATTTCCAAATGGAGGGATTTGCTTTTATAGTTTCCCTGCTGAACGACTACCAAACATGAGAGTCCGTTATACGCCACAAGAAAACACATCTAAATAGCGAGCTCTGTTGTTAAGTATTCATTCAGCTGGATAACTGGACTTAAAGGGGTATTCCACCTCCAAGATCCTATCCCCAATATATAGTAGGTGGAATAGCAATAATATCAGCAAATACCAATATTTGGAAATGTAGAATAGTTCTCCTGATTAGGCATGCCCTTATCTCATGAGCAGGGCATTGCAGCTTTGGTAGCAACCATTACGACATGGACTCTGCTGCTGTGGACCCGGGGAGAGTGAGTGCAGATTCAATGCACCCACACTCCTCACATGAAGGGTCTGCACTCCTAGAAAATGGGGGATAAGTTCCCTGAGTGTCTCCCCCCCATATTCTAGACGGTCCAGAGTCGTCGTGGGACCCCTTTATTTTTTTTCTTACAATAAATTGGTGAAAGAGGAAATGTTTTTTCAAATAAATTTCTTTTGTCGATTTTTTTTTTGTTAGTACTGACAGTTTATGATGTCGGGTATCTAATAGACGCCATGACATCACAAACTGCTGGGCTTGATCTCAGGTGACTTTACAGCTAGTATCAACCCGATTTATTACCCCGTTTGCCACTGCACCAGGGCACGGGATGAGCTGGGGTGAAGCGCCAGGATTGGCGCATCTAGTGAATGCGCCACGTCTGGGGTGCCTGCGGCCTGCTATTTTTAGGCTGTGAAGGCCCAATATCTATGGACCTTCCCACCCTGAGAATACCAGACCACAGCTGTCCGCTTTACCTTGGCTGGTGATCCAATTTGGGGGGGACCCTACTTTTTTGGGGAATTATTAATATTTATAAAATAATTATAAAAAAAGAGCCTGGGGGACCTCCATGTTGGATCCCCAACCACGGTAAAGCTGCCAGCTGTGGTTTTCAGGCTACAGCCATCTGCTTTACCCTAGCTGGCTATCAAAAATGGGGGGACCCAACGTCATTTTTTTTTTAACAATTTTTTAAATAGAAAAAATTAATGGGCTTCCCTGTATTTTGATTGCCAACCAAGGTAATGGCAGGCAGATGGGGGTGGCAACCCATAGCTGTCTGCTTTATCTGCGCTGAGAATCAAAAATACCGCGGAGCGCTACGTCATTTTTTTTAAAGATTTATTTTTACAGCACTGTGATGTCCAGCAATCAAAATACAGGGAAGCCCATTTTGTTTTTAGTTATTTAAATAAATAAATAAAAAAAATATATATGGGCTCCCGCTGCATTTTTTGTATTGCTAGCTAAGGGTAATCCAAGCAGCTACTGGCTGCTAACCCCCACTGCTTGGTGTTACCTTCACTGGCAATGGAAAATCCAGGGAAGCATTTTTTATTTTTTTTGCCAAAAAACTACAAATAAAGGACGGTAGCTTCGCCATATTTTTGTATGCTAGCCAGGTATAGCAGGCAGGTGCTGGAAGAGTTGGATACAGCGCCAGAAGATGGCGCTTCTATGAAAGTGCCATTTTCTGAGGCGGCTGCAGACTGCAATTCACAGCAGTGGGGCCCAGAAAGCTCAGGCCAACCTGTGCTGCGGATTCCAATCCCCAGCTGCCTAGTTGTACCTGGCTGGACACAAAAATGGGGCGAAGCCTACGTCATTTGTTTTCTAATTATTTCATGAAATTCATGAAATAATAAAAAAAGGGCTTCCCTTTATTTTTGGTTCCCAGCCGGGTACAAATAGGCAACTGGGGGTTGGGGGCAGCCGTACCTGCCTGCTGTACCTGGCTAGCATACAAAAATATGGAGAAGCCCACATAATTTTTTCAGGGGACAAAAAACTTCTGCATACAGTCCTGGATGGAGTATGCTGAGCCTTGTAGTTCTGCAGCTGCTGTCTGTCTGTATGGAGAAGAGCAGACAGCAGCTGCAGAACTACAAGGCTCAGCATACTCCATCCAGGACTGTATGCAGAAGTTTTTTGCCCATCAAAAAAATGACGTGGGCTTCGCCATATTTTTGTATGCTAGCCAGGTACAGCAGGCAGCCACGGGCTGCCTCCAACCCCCAGTTGCCTATTTGTACCCGGCTGGGAACCAAAAATATAGGGAAGCTCCTTTTTTTTAATTATTTCACTTATTTCATGAAATAATTAAAAAACAAATGACGTGGGCTTTGCCCCATTTTTGTGTCCAGCCAGGTACAACTAGGCAGCTGGGGATTGGAATCCGCAGCACAGGTTCACCCGAGGTTTCTGGGCGCCTCTGCTGCGAATTGCAGTCCGCAGCCGCCCCAGAAAATGGCGCTCTCATAGAAGCGCCATCATCTGGCGCTGTATCCAACTCTTCCAACAGCCCTGGAGCCGGGTGGCTTGTTGGGTAATCATGAGTTAATACTGGCTTTGTTTTACTAGCTAGTATTAAGCCAGAGATTCTTAATGTCAGGCACGTTTGACCCGGCCATTAAGAATCTCCAATAAAGGGTTAAAAAAAAGACACCACACAGAGAAAAAATACTTTAATAGAAATAAATACACAGACACATTAGAGACTCCTTCTTTATTACCCCCTGTCAGCCCTCCACGATCCATGGTCTTCTGTATTTCTCGTTCAACAAATGCAGCTCTGCTCCATCACTGCTGAATGGGGGAAGACGCTGCTTCCCGTGCAGCCTTCACTTTGTGAAGGCTGCACGGGAAGCAGCGTGCAGCCTTCACTCCGTGAGAGATCAGTGCTGCTGGCTGCTGGCGGTGACAGACGCGTTACCATAGCAACAGGGCTCCGATCATGTGATTCCCGGAGCCGCGGTTAGCGGTGACGTCACCGCTAACTGTGTTGCTATGGCAACGGTGATCTCCGTTAATGACCGGCTGTGTCAGCCGGTCCCTAACGGAACGGGGAGTCGACCGTGTGCTAGAGCATGTCGCCGGTACACGGCGATACACAAATGTGCACCGTGTACCGGAGAGATGCACTCGCAGGTCCTACATGACGCGTCATAGTCATGTGACCAGTCTGTAGCCAATGAGATAATAGCCACGTGACTGGTCACATGGCTATTTTGACGTCACGATAGGTCCTGCATCACTGCTGGCAGTGCTGGTCACCGGGAGGATTCAGCGATCATCGGATGGAATAGCGGCAGGAGACAGAGTGCAGGAAGGATCGCGGGGACCGGTAAGTGTTATGGCAATGTTTATTAACTGTATGTGTACATTTATAATGCGTTTTTATGTGTTTGTGATTGCCTCCCATTATATCCTATTGGTTCGAGTTTGGTTCGTCGAACGTTCGCCGAACCGAACTCGAACAAGACCTCCGTTCGGCGAACCGAACTCGAGCCGAACCACGGCCAGTTCGCTCATCTCTATTCTTAACACTAGAACTACTGAGGTAGTCATTTTGACTACTTTGCACCATGTATTTCTATATAGGTGTCACGAGTCCAGTAGTTCTAGTGTTAAAGGGAATCTGTCACCTGGTTTTTCCTACCCCATCTAATAGCAGCATAATTTTAGGGCAGAGACCCAGATTCAAGTGATGTGTCACTTACTGGACTGCTTCTTGTCATTATCATAAACTTAAGCCCGCTACACACGCTTCAATATATCTCACAATCCGTCGTTGGGGTCAAGTTGTAAGTGACGCACATCCGGCATCGTTTGTGAGGTGTCTGCGTGTGACAGCTACGTGCGATCAGGATTGAACGCAAAACCGTTGATAGCAAACACATCGTATCTTTCTCTAGAATTGAGCGTTTTGTTGCAGGAACCTAGTCAATTGTAACGTGTGACATCCCTCATACGATTTTGATGTCTGAGGCTATGTGCGCAGGTGTGCGCTCTGCACCGCAGCTTAAAAAAGGTCCGCTTCAGAGCGCAGCTGAAAAGCTGCGTTATGAAGCGCCTCACAATGTCTGTCATTCACTAATCTCTGTCAGTCGGTCACTATCTCTGTCCCTCACTCTCTGTCCATGTCAGTCTATCCCCCACTCTCATATACTCACCGATCCCCGATCCTCGGCGCTGCACGGCGTTCACACTGCTCCGGCGGCTTTTACTGTTTTGAAAAAGCCGGCCGCCCATTAAACAATCTCGTATTCCCTGCTTTCCCCGCCCACCGGTGCCTATGATTGGTTACAGTGAGACACGCCCCCACGCTGAGTGACAGGTGTCACACTGCACCCAATCACAGCAGCCGGTGGGCGTGTCTATACGGTGTAGTGAAATAAATAATTAAATAATTAAAAAAAACGGCGTGCGGTCCCCCCCCAATTTTAACACCAGCCAGATAAAGCCATACGGCTGAAGGCTGGTATTCTCAGGATGGGGAGCTCCACGTTATGGGGAACCCCCCAGCCTAACAATATCAGCCAACAGCCGCCCAGAATTGCCGCATACATTATATGCGACAGTTCTGGGACTGTACCCGGCTCTTCCCGATTTGCCCTGGTGCGTTGGCAAATCGGGGTAATAAGGAGTTATTGGCAGCCCATAGCTGCCAATAAGTCCTAGATTAATCATGTCAGGCGTCTATGAGACACCTTCCATGATTAATCTGTAAATTACAGTAAATAAACACACACACCCGAAAAAAATCCTTTATTAGAAATAAAAAACACAAACATATACCCTGGTTAACCACTTTAATCAGCCCCAAAAAGCCCTCCATGTCCGGCGTAATCCAGTACAGGAGCATGCGAGCACTGAACGCACGTCCACAGCAGCGAGGACCCTGGCCTGTTAACCTCTCCGGTGCTACCGGCTATATACACCCGGGCCATCCACAAGGGTAATGTTGCTTCTAACCTGTTCCTAATCTACATGGCTTATGTGACTATCCACATTCCACAAGCGCATTACTTATAGGGCTTATTTTGGGAATACATCACAGTACAAGTGACAGAGTCATACTGCAAGGCGACTTCACAGACGCTTCCTATACATTCTCCTCAGTACTCCTTGGCTGTGATCTAATGGCACCTGGTCAGTGTTGCCATTGCAATATTATTTCTACAGATTTCTAGCAGCAGCACACTACCCATATGTGCGCACTATAGAGAACGTCCTAAGTAACTCTTAATCAGCACGTGTGACAGTGCTATACCCAGCAAGGATACGACTCAGTACCCCTAGGCTGTGACATTTTTTAGCACTTGACCAGTGACCAACAGTATTAAATAACCTTAGTGGGCCATCGTATAACAGCTATGTATCCTACAGAATAAGCTGTTTTGCATTATTCAGCTCTTTTGATTGACGCTTTTCTTGCTACCATATGTTTCTGATAAGTCCAATCTGACGAAGGCTCAGGCCGAAACGTCACTTGTATTTGAATTGGACACAAACCATATACGCAACTTTTTCAAAAAAAGGACTAATAAAGAATCATTTTGCATTACTATCCAGTGTGACTTTTTACTCTTATTGGGAGATTTAGTGTGCCGGGGTTATCCTCTTTTTTAAAATTGGGGGGGACCGCACGCCGGTTTTTTAAATTATTTAATTATTTATTTCACTACACAGTATAGACACGCCCACCGGCTTCTGTGATTGGGTGCAGTGTGAAGGCCCTGTCACACACAGAGATAAATCTTTGGCAGATCTGCGGTTGCAGTGAAATTGTGGACAATCAGTGCCAGGTTTGTGGCTGTGTACGAATGGAACAATATGTCCATGATTTCACTGCAACCACAGATCTGCCAAAGATTTATCTCTGTGTGTGACGGGGCCTTGACACCTGTCACTCAGCGTGGGGGCGTGTCTCACTGTAACCAATCATAGGCGCCGGTGGGCGGGGAAAGCAGGGAATACGATATTGTTTAATGGGCGGCCGGCTTTTTCAAAACAGTAAAAGCCGCCGGAGCAGTGTGAATGTCGTACAGTGCCGGGGATCGGGGATTGGTGAGTATGAGAGAGGGCTAACTTCAGTCACTCGGGGGATTAGCGGTCACCGGTGAGTCCTTCACGGGTGACCGCTAATCAGGACGCGACACAGACAGAGCCGCAGCATGACAATGAAGTCGGGTGAGGTTCACCCGAGTTCATTCTGACAGTGCGGCTCTGTCTGTGTCTGCTGTCATCTGCCATTCAGCTCTGCTACATGGCTGTCTGTGTCTGCTGTTAGCGGCCATGTAGCAGAGCTGAATGGCAGATGACATAGTAAAAACGCATCCCTACACATTGCACACGCTTGGCAAGTCAATAAATAAAAAAAAAAAAAAAAAGGTGCCCAATGCATACGTCACAGAACACATGATCTAAAGGATCGCACACAAAATTGATCAATTTAACATAGACTACTAACGCACGTGTGACAGCAAATGAACGACCTATGTGCAATCTCATAAGATCCCGTATGCAACCTGGGCGTGTCACATCGCAAATGCGATTGTACAACTAATTGCAACGTGTAAAGTGGGCTTTAGTGTTGTCTCTACTGCAGATCAAGTAGTTATTTCAATGGGGAGCTCTATTATCCTGCCCACACCACTGATCACTGGCAGTTTCCTCCCCATCTACAGTGTGCACACAATGCTGCCAATAAGTGGAGGACAGGGTTATGCAAAGCTCATGAATATGCTGGACTACCTAGCAGCAAGTAGTCCTTTAATGATAATGCACTACTGATTAAACTGTGATATTACCAAAACTAAACTAAGCAGACCAGTAAGTGACACACCGCTGGAATCACGGGCTCTTGACACACCGCTGGAATCACGGGCTCTATTTCTACATTATGGTGCTCTCAGATTAGTTAGTAAAAACCTGGTGACAGATTCTGTGACGCCCCGGGTAAGCCAGGGGTCACAGGTCATCACACTACCACACCCTACACCCCAGTTAGGAACACCAAGGCTAACCAAAATCCTTGTTGCCTTCCTCCAGAGGCTGATGTTCACACCAGGGGGTTGGCCAGGCGGTTGGCTCCGCCCACCGAGGAGTACACAGCCCTGGAGGCGGGAGAACCAGTCAGAGTGAGTTTAGGAGGAGGAGGTAGAAGGAAGTGGTAGAGGAGCTTGAGAGAAGGAGTAAAAGTGACAGTAGTAAAGCCTGAAGTTGGTCCGGGTGTGTGCCCCGGACAGTGACAGCAAGGTCAGCAGACGGCGGTGATAGTCTGCAGGGGAGACTGCTCGGAGGTTGCTGGAAGGACCGCGGACGGGTGGTGACCCGGCAGTCTGGAGCAGTATACGAAGAACAGTCAGCACCAGGGCAGGGGCCTTTCGGATCCTGGCAAGGCTAGGAGTCGCCATAATTGGCCAAATTCGTCAGTGAAGGGGACGTCTGTCTCCCAACAACCAAGTCCCGATTGAAGGCAACAGTCCAACTGCAACGGAGAGACACCGCCACCGCCAAGGCACCAGTTTCTCAGGGCCAGTGCCTGCGGGCAAAGTAGGGCTCCTCCGGCCCATATCCAAGCCGGGGAGCGGGTTACCGGTGGGAACCCATCGCAACCATTATCATCATAGGTGCAGGACAGAGGGACCGTCACCGTCACCTACTGGGGAAAGCAAGTGCAGCCGTCCGTGGGAACCGTCTTTCCAGCCGTGTGTTTTACCGAGAACTGTGCCATCGTCTCAGGCTGAGTGAGTACCACAGTGCCGCAAGGCACAGCGCTGCCCCCGCGTCCCTGTGCCAACCAAGCCCTGCATCTCCCACTTCATCACTGGGCCCCGGGATCACCAACCCCTACCCACGAAGGGGCAACACAACAACTGGCTGCTCCATACCATCCCTCCCAGGATCCCCATACAGAGCAGCTGTGGTGTCAACAAATCACCACAACCGTGGGTGGCGTCACGGACAATAAACAATCCCCACACCCAAAAACCCCCTTTCACTCACGGGCGAGGAGCGTCGCTCGAGTCCTCGGGATCCGGCCCATCGCTCGAGCCACCGAGCAGCGGCAGCAGCAGGACGCAGCAGCCGCAGCGGCAGCCGGACCCGAGCAGTGGGAGAGCGCGGCGTCCCCTCCTCCGCCCGCGACAATTCTCCTTAAGCTAAATTTCCACTGAAAGATTATCATAAATGAACATTCTTAAAAATGATCTTTTCACAATGATGCTTTAGTTTAAAAAGGCTACTGATCAACCAACAAAAGAGCAAAACGTTCGTCGGGTGAAATGATGATTGTGTAGCACAAAAAAAATCAGCATTCTCAGTGATGCATCTTCCTGTGTAAACAGGACTCACGCTGCTGAGAACAATGGTATCTTATGTGCACTAAAACAACCTACTTCAGATTGTTCAGCGCACATCATTTATCATGGTCTGCCGGTATAACAAGCTATTAAATGATTGTTGATTGGTAAAGGTTTACTATCATTTAGTGCAGCCGGTCAGACTGTATAAATAGAACTTTAGTCTAAAGTGTCCTGAATGTGCTCCCAACTTATAATGTAATCACAGTCCATTTTAAGGGCCACATAATGCACCGTTCCATTCACAAAGTTCCACCTACTGCTTATAAAAATTAAGAGGCGGAAAATTTTATATTTTTTCTTAAGTTTGCACTCCACAATTCTGAAAAAAACACAGCCGCAGCCAAAATAGTAACAGGGTAAATCTAGAAAAAACCTCAAAGCGCCAAAAACACCCTGCTAAAAATTAATTTTTAATAGGTAATATTAAAAATCCCACAAAAAGGACAACATATATTTTTAAAAATAGTAGGTACCTAGATTGATCAAGGGGACGTCACTTATGTCATAGTATACAAAGGCAATAAGGCAACAACAGGGGAAGGACACTATACGTCAATGACACTAGTCAATCCCTGTGCTGCCACTGAAGAAAATTACTAAACAGTTTTAGGCCTGCGACACACATCCGTGCCGCCGGCACGTGTTTGTCATTTTTTACACGTACCGGTGGCACGGAGACACGTTAAGCAATGCTACCCTATTGTAGTAGGCACACAGACATAAAACCACACGGAACGTGTGTCCGTGTGTGTTTGTACGTGTGTGCGTTTTTCAAAGCGCTGACATGTCAGTGTTTTCTCCGGCAGCACGGGTGTCACACTTCCCGCACCCGTACCACACGGGTGTAGTGTGGATGCGGTCCCGTGTGACACGCGCCGGAGAAAACACACGTGTCAGTGAAAAAAAAAAAAAACAATTACTCACCTTCTCCAGCCCTCCTGTCTCTGCCGCTGCTGCCTCTTGCTGCCGACCGCCGCTCATTATTCTCATTTAATATTCACTTCACTGCCTGGCAGCAGCAGCAGCGGGGAGACGGGAGGGCTGGAGACCGAGGATCAGCACCACGGACAGCACCGCGGACATCAGGAAGGACCAGGTGAGTATGTTAATTACCGGTTCTACGTGTGCTATCGCGGATAGCACACGTAGAACACACATGGCCCGCACGTACCAGAGACACGTACTTACCTGCACGCAACACGCAGGGGAAATACGTGTCTCTCGGCACGTACGTGATTTTCACGTGACTGTGGCAGAGGCCTTAGGTGGTACCACTATCATAGGATAGGCAATATTGTTAAAGGGATCCTCAGACACTGAGCTTAATTGGCCCTGGAGGTCCCTACCTATTAATGGAGGGTGTGACATCGTAACTGTTTTGGGCACCCCCATTCACCGTCAGGAAGCCCTAGAGCAACCTTACGATGTCCCTACTAATGCACAGCACCAACACCAGACAAACATTTTTTTTGGGGGTACCATTTCGTCAATTCGTCACATCCAGATAGTCACCGGGCGACCAGTCATCCAGCGCTGCTGACTATCTGGATGCGACAAATTGAATAAGTACCCCCCAAAAATTTTTGTTACCTTTAAAGGCAACATTCTCCTCTTAAAATATAGCTGTCTGAAACTGCCCGGTGCCTGCACATTAAACCCCGCTGCTGGGAGGATTAAAATTTATTTCCTCCTGGCAGCCATGGAGGCTGCATCGACACGGATTCAGTCACTGCTCTGTGTATGGAGAGTGGCAGGTGTAACCAAACTCCTCTCAATGACTGACAGCCGCTCAGCATTGGAGGAAGCTGTCAGTCAGTGTGGGAATTGCATTCCATACACAGAGCAGTGACTGAACCCGTGGCGGCAGAATGCTGCTGGGAAGATTAAAGTTAATTTCCTCCTGGCAGTGGGGTTTAATGTGCAGGAGTCGAGCGGTTCAGAATGCTATAAATCTGCAGATTAACCCTATATCTGCAGGTTAAAAGAATTTTTCCATTTGACAGATTACCTATAAAAAAAAGAAAAAGAAAAAGCAAAATCAGGGTCTGCGGAAGATTGGCACCTGAATGTACCAATTATGCCATGCACTTAAATTATTTAAAAAATATGATTATTCATATACTATATGACCCCAATATAAATGACACAAGCCTGAAATGGAAGGTATGATCTATATATATAATTGCCTTATTCTGTCTGTCTGTCTGTCTGTCTGTCTGTCTATCTGTCTGTCTGTCTGTCATGCTCCAAAATTGTGTCCTTACGGTGACACAAAGCTGATTGGCCGCTGGGCTCGCCATGGCCCCGCCCCCCACACGGATTGGCCGCTCGCCCAGGCTGCGCCCCCACACGGATTGGCCAGCCGCTCGCCCAGGCTCCGCCCCCCCCCCACAGATTGGCCTCTCGCCCCGGCACCCTGCAGGCATTGGCAATTCAGCCACGCCACGCCCCGCCCCCCTCACGCAATGCACGTTAGCTCTGGTCCCACCCCCTCCCTCCCCCCGCGCATTTCTCTAACTGACACGGCTGTCACGGAGGTGAGTACGGTACTCCCTATCCCCCCCCAACCCCCCCCCCCCCGGCCCCCGCTCCCAAAGGGGTGGTGTGGATACTCGCATGGTTACAAGCGCTGTCACGGAGGTGAGTACTGTACTCCCTCCCCCTCCCCCGGCCCCCGCTCCCACGGCAGTGGTGGGAGTGGTGTGGATACGTTGGTAACCATGCTCGCATGGTTACAAGCCCATCAAGGTCCTGCTGCGCCGGAAGGTCCACACGCACACACACAAACATACACACACATCAGATCACACTCACACTCACTCTCATACACACCTCACACACACCTCACATCGCATCCACATACTCACGACATCCTGGGATATCGCTTGCTTCTCGGCGGCGAAAATGTGCTGTTGTGATCTTCCAGGACCTGACGGAGGATCACATGGCCAGAAGCATGTGATATCCCCGGATGTTGTGAGTATGAGCGCGTAAGTGCGATATCGTCAGTGTCTGTGTGTGTGAGTGGATGCGATCGGGTGTGTGTGAGTGGATGCGATCGGGTGTGTGTGAGTGGATGCGATCGGGTGTGTGTGTGAGTGGATGCGATCGGGTGTGTGTGTGAGTGGATGCGATCGGGTGTGTGTGTGAGTGGATGCGATCGGGTGTGTGTGTGAGTGGATGCGATCGGGTGTGTGTGAGTGGATGCGATCGGGTGTGTGTGTGAGTGGATGCGATCGGGTGTGTGTGTGAGTGGATGCGATCGGGTGTGTGTGTGAGTGGATGCGATCGGGTGTGTGTGTGAGTGGATGCGATCGGGTGTGTGTGTGAGTGGATGCGATCGGGTGTGTGTGTGAGTGCATGCGATCGGGTGTGTGAGTGTCGGCAGAGGAGCAGGGCGTGCTGGAGGAGGCTGGGAGCAGAGAGGCTGATCATGGGGAAGAGGGAAATGCTGATGCTGAAGGAGGCTGGGATCGGAAGGCTGGGAAGAAGGAGGCTGGGAGGAGAGAGGCTGATCCTAGGGAAGGCTGGGGAGAGGAGGCTGATGCTGAGGGAGGCTGGAAGGAGAGAGGCTGATGCTGAGGGAGGCTGGGACGAGGGAGGCTGATGCTTAGGGAAGCTGATGCTGGAGGAGGCTGGAAGAACAGAGGCTGATGCTGGTAGAGGCTGATGCTTGGGGAAGCTGATGCTGGGGGAGACTGGGAGAGGAAGGCTGATGCTGAGGGAGGCTGGGAGGCGGAGGCTGGGAGGAAGGACGCTGAGAGGAGAGAGGCTGAACCTTAGGAAGGGAAAGGGAGGCTGATGCTGAGAGAGGCTGGAAGGAGAGAGCCTGATGCTAGAGACAGAGACGCTGATGCTGGGAAGAGAGAGGCTGATGCTGCGGGCAGAGAGGCTGATGATGCGGGTAGAGAAGCTGATGCTGGCGCAGCATGGCGGATGGAGCACGTTTGGTAATGCGCAGCATGGCGGATGGAGCACGTTTGGGAGTGCGCAGCATGGCGGATGGAGTACGTTTCGGAGTGCGCAGCATAGCGGATGGAGCACGTTTGGGAGTGCGCAGCATGGCGGATGGAGCACGTTTGGGAGTGCGCAGCATGGCGGATGCAGCACGATGGCGAGTGCGGAGTATGGCGGATGGAGCATGTTTGGGAGTGCGCAGCATAGCGGATGGACCACGTTTGGGAGTGCGCAGCATGGCGGATGGAGCACGTTTGAGAGTGCGCAGCATGGGAGATGGAGCACGATGGGAGGTGCGCAGCATAGGGGATGGAGCACAATAGGGAGTGCACTGCATGGGGGATGGAGCACGATAGAGAGTGCCCAGCATGGCGGATGGAGCACGTTTGGGAGTGCGCAGCATGGCGGATGGAGCACGTTTGGGAGTGCGCGGCATGGCGGATGGAGCACGTTTGGGAGTGCGCAGCATGGATAATGGAGCACGATGGGGGGTGCGCAGCATAGGGGATAGAGCACGATGAGGAGTGCGCTGCATAGGGCATGGAGCACGATCGGGAGTGTGGAGTATGGCGGATGGAGCACGTTTGGGAGTGCGCAGCATGGTGGATGGAGCACATTTGGGAGTGCGCAGCATGGCGGATGGAGCACGTTTATGAGTGCGCAGCATGGGAGATGGAGCACGATGGGGAGTGCGCAGCGTGGCGGATGGAGCACGATGGGGAGTGCGCAGCATGGGGAATGGAGCACGATGGGGAGTGCGCAGCATGGCGGATGGAGCACGTTTGGGAGTGCGCAGCATGGCGGATGGAGCACGTTTGGGAGTGCGCAGGATGGGAGATGTAGCACGATGGGGGGTGCGCAGCATAGGGGATGGAGCACGATGGAGAGTGCACACCTCCCCCCAACACACACACACACGCGCGCGCGCGCACTGCACAACACACCACACACACACACTGGAAACCACAAACAACTGCCCTACACAGACACCCACACACAGACAACGCTGCACACACAAATATACGCACATACTGCACATATATATAACAAAAATCATACATGAACTACACAATACGTAAATTCTAGAATACCCGATGCGTAGAATCGGGCCACCTTCTAGTATAACATGTAGTCAATGTGAATGTATCTCCCTACACCAATCTTCCGTCTTTCTCGTGTAACATGCTTTTGTTGGTTTAGTCAGGAGATTGTCCGTACAAGTCCATGGTAGAGACAACAGCAGCTAAGTATGCAATGTGTTTTCTCTTCGGAAAAGCATGCTCGTGACTCATTCTAGTAAAAATGCTAATTCTGTTTGCTTTCCAACATGTTACGGCTGTTTCTATTCATAGTTAAAGGTGGGTGTTATATATACAATTACTGAAAATATTTATTTTAATCAAAAAGAATTGTAGAAATGGTATTTTTTATGTCTGTCTAACCCCCCCCCCAAGAAAGATGGAGCAGTATAAGCAAAAGTGCAGGTATAGGTATCAGCCACGAGGTTACAACCCACCAATGTATGGTACATAAAGAAGCAAAGGAAGTGGCCAGCATGCAAATTCCATCCCCAAAAAACTGGTATATTTATTGGCCCACGTGAACAGTTGCCACCTGTATATTGGTACTGGTGTATTTATTATTTATAAATACTGGTGTATTTATTGGCGCATCTGAACAGCTGGCCAAAAGGTACTCAGTTTTTTGGGAATTTGCTATAGTGTGCAGCCCACCCTATCTATCTATCTATTTACTCTAAGAACCCCCTCTTAACTGATGACACACCCGGTGCCTCTTTTGACTAGTCCGCTTGGTGTTGTTGCATCATTACACATATGCAATGTTGTACTAAGCCGTCTAATCAAAGTAAGAACTACGGATGAGTGAAGCCCTGGACTAGCCAGGTAGTCACAGACAGGCCCTTGCACAAACACCCTACCCCTAAAAAGGTATCAGCAGCCAACCTAAAAACCCTGAGTCACACCTCTCAGGTCTTGACGTTCACACCCGGGGGCGGAGCCAGGCGGTTGGCCATGTCCTTCGAGGAGTTTAGATAGCCTGAGGCGGGAAAAACACACAGATCAGTTAGGAGAGGAGAGAAGAGTAGTTGGAAAGGAGTAACGTCTGTCAGGGATCTGGGTAGGAGCCTGGATACCCTGTGGCCAGGAGGCAGACGGTGGGGGCCGCCTGCAGGAGCCGGAAGACAGCCGGTGGAACTGTCAGGGATTGGTACAGGGTAGTGGCCCGCCGGTACCGTACCGGGGAACCGGAACGGAAACCGGAGCACCAGGAGGGGTACTCAGACCCAGTAAGAGGCCCAGAAGCCACTGGACCGAGTCGAATTCACTGATTGGGGTCTGGACCTTAGGTTCTTTCCCACCCATGTCCCGACTTAAGGCAACAGCCCAACAAGGGGGATAGAAAGCCATCGCCCAGGCATAGAGATCCCACGGGCCAGCGTCTGTGGGCAAACGTGCTCCCCGACATCCACTAGCCGGGAAGCAGACTTCCGTCGCTGAAGCGAAGGAAGTCAGCATTCTACTAAAAAGGTGCTGGAGAATGGCGGGAACCACCAACCTGAGTAAGGGGCAAAGCGCAGCCGACTGCGGGCACCCACCACTATCCTTTTGGTTTACCAGAGACTCCGGTGTATCTGCCATAGTGAGTACAAAAGTACCCTCGGGCAGTGCATCGTACTGCACCATCCCGCCCGCACCTCACAACCACCGGGCCCCGGGACCATCACACCCTGCCCACGGAGGGGTCAACACCAGGCTGCACAACACCGTCCCCGGGAGCCTAGTTAAAGGCAGCGGTGGTGTCCACATTCACCATAACCCGTGGGTGGCATCACAAACTTAATCCCTCAAACAACAGCGGTCTCGGCTGTGAACCTCCCCAGCGAAAACCACCCCTCACGTAGCGCCAGCATCCCTTCAGAGCGACGTGACCCCCGGGTCCGGGAGGAGCTCGAGCCACCCACCGACGAGCATGGATCCAAGTGGCTCGGCAGCCGGCCGAGCCCTGGGGCGGTACAGATGTCATGAATTGGAGCCAAATCTTGGGACACCCACCCAGTGTTGACAGATTATGACGTGGCTGATAGACTAGGTCCTATCAATCAATTCGCACTTAGAGGCCAATTGATTTTTTTCTCCTGAGGCTGGATTCACACGAACGTATAGCATCCGAAGAGAATGCATTGGATGCGATATTCTAATGACCCTCAGCTCTAGCTGTACTGCCAGCATAAGCCGAATATCATGCGACCGTGACCCGATCCTGCAGCTGCGAAGGAGGGGGAGGGATTAATTCACCCATATCCTCCATTGTCAGCTGATGCAATTATTGCACTGCACCAAAATATCATCTGAGTGCAGTCTGATATTTCACTCGCACCCATAGACTTGTATGGGTGTGAGTGACACGGCTGTCACAGACAATCGTAGCATGCTGCGACTTTTCTCTCATCCAGAATCTGGATGAGAAAAAAGCTGACCATCTGCTCTCCCTCATTGAAAAGCACTGGTCCGAGTGCAATGTGAGATTTTTATACGCTCGTGTGAGTGTACCGCCCCACGGGCTCGGCTTAAGCCGCCGAGCCGCTCGGATCCGTGCTCGTACGGTGGGTGGCTCGAGCTCCTCACGGACCTGGGGGTTACATCGCTCTGCAAGGGGGTTGGCATTACACGCAGGGACTTCGGTGGGGAGTTCCACGGCCGGGGCCGCGGTGGTTGGTAGGGGATTTAAGTTCGTGACGCCACCCACGGGTTGTGGTGAATAGATTGACACCACCGCTGTCGTTGACTAGGCCTCCCGGGGACGGTGTTGCGCAGCTTGGTGTTGAGCCCTCCGTGGGTAGGGGAGTGATGGTCCCGGGGGCCCGAGGGAGGTGCTGAGGCATGGGGACGGGTGCGTGCTGGGTGCTGATGCTGTGCGGCGCGGTGTGCGGCCCGAAGGCACTGGTGTACTCACTATGACACAATACACTGGAGTCTCTGGTAAACCAAACGGGATGATGAACGGGGCTCGCAGCCGGCTGCTGCTTCTCCCTGAACAGGTTGGTGGTTTCCGCCTTTCTTCTGCACCTCTTTGTGTGAATGTTCTGACTCCTATGCCTAAGCAACAGTAGTCCGCTCCCCGGATTGCTGCATGTCGGGAGAGCCCTGTTTGCCTGCAGACGCTGGCCCTTTAGGTCTCTATGCCTTGGCGGTGGCTTTATCCTGTATGGTTGGGCTGTTGTTTTTCTAACGGGTCTTGTGTGGGAAAGGTCCTTAAGTCCAGTCATCAATCAGTTGATTTGACTCGGCCCTGTCGGTTCGGGGCTTCGTACTGGGTCTGAGTACCTCTCCTGGTGCTCCGGTTTCCAATCGGTTCCCTGGTTCGATACCGGCAGGCCACCGCCCGACCCCGGTCCCTATGGTTCCACCGGCTGTAATCCCAGCTCCTGCAGGCGGCCACCACCGTCTGCCTCCTTGCCAAAGGTGACTGGGCTCCGACCCAGACACCTGAGTAGACTATTGGCAGGCCTGGTCACAGGTCTGCCCTTGAACTCGACCTTCCTCCTTCACTGTCAAGACTCATTTACTCCACTCTACTTGTGTCTTTTCCCGCCTTCAGGCCTGTGAACTCCTCGGTGGGCGGAGCCAACTGCCTGGCTCCACCACCCCTGGTATGGACATCAAACCTGGTGGGTGGTGACAAGGTTTTGAAGTTTGGCTGCTGTCACCTTTCTAGGGAGGGTGTGTGTGTGCATGGGACTACCTGGGACGACCTGACTAGTCCAGGGCGTCACATGAGCGTACCCTTAGCGAAACACTGGGAGAAGCTGACATCCAGCTTGATCCATATAGATATAGATTAAATAGATTTTTAGAGTATATTAATTATTGTATCAACCATATTATAAAGCCAGATTGTAGCACTTTGCAAGTAGTGTTTATTGAGTAGGACTCTACACTATGGGCTTAAATACTACCTGCCTGTTTTACCCAGTGCTCAGAATAGTCACTGACTGCTCCTACTAGCGATTCAGCTGCTCCACATCAATAGAGCAGCTCTTCCTCTTCTGGGCTGCTCTGTCGATGGCAGTGATGTGTCAGTCGCGAACGATCCGACACAAAGATCCGGCTCTCTGCTGTGACTGACAGGAGCCAGTAAATTCTCTAAACGGCTCTCAGTGGGTGTAAAAGTCCGGTGCTCAGTAGAAGAAACCCCACCCACGCAACAATTTTATTGACCAGTTGTAAGTGGGCGGGGTTTCGGCGGCGTTAATATAATCTTAAATATGTGTTTACCTGGGATGAACACATATTTAATAGGGAGCCATGAACAATCCGAAAGAGCCGGCTCTTTTTGGTGAGCGGAGCCATGGGAACCGGATCACCAAAAAGAGCCGGACTGCCCATCACTAGTCAATGGGGTGTGACTATTGACATCATACTGATTTACAAATGGCTACCTGCTGTTAGGCACTGGAGTCAGCTGCAATCAGCATGACATAGTCAGTCATACTGTCGCGGGCGGAGGGGCGCTGCGCTAACCACGCTTGGGTCCGGCGCTGCTGCTGCTGCTGCTGCTCGGTGGCTCGAGCGGTGGGCCAGATCCGGGGACTTGAGCGGCGCTCCTCGCCCATGAGTGAAAGGGGTGGTTTGTTGGTGTTTGGGATGTCGGTTTGTGACGCCACCCACGGTGTGTGGTGAGGTTGGGGCACCACCGCTGCTCTGTACGGGGATCCCGGGAGCGATGACAGGGAGCAGCTGGGATGTTTTCCTCCCTTCCGTGGGTAGGGGGATTTTGGTAGTCCCGGGGCCCGGAGTTGTTGTCTGTAAGGTGGATTGTGGGGCCTGGCCAGGTGCAGGGTCGCGGGGCAGCGCAGTGCCAGACAGCACGGTGGTACTTACTCAGCCAGTAACGCACACGGAGTCTCTGGTAAAACAAACGGCTGGATGGACGAGTCCCACAGATGGCTGTGACGGTCACTCCCAGTAGGTTGGCGGTAACTGTCTCTCCCTGCACCGGTATTATGTTCTCGGCCCCGATGGCTTCCCACCGGTAACCCGCTCCCCAGCGGTAGGTTGGCTAAGGGAGCCCCTGTTTGCCCGCAGGCTCTGGCCCTGGGAGCTCTAGCTCTGGCGGTAGCTTTCTCTCCCTCACGGTTTAGACGGTTACCTTCAGTCGGGTCATTACTGCTGGGAAACCCCGAAGGTTCCCATCACTGACGGATTTGACCGGTTTAACGGCGACTCCTAGCCTGGTCGGGTCCGTATGCCCTGCCGAATGGTGCTGGCTTCTCTTCGCTCCCCGATCTGGTACCGGCGGGCCACCGCCCGTCCCCAGTCCTTACGGTTGTGCGTCAATCGGCCTCTCCTGCAGACGGTCACCACCGTCTGCCAACCTTGCTGTCAGGTGCCCGGGCCATGTACCCGGACACGGCCAGTCAGTTCCTCCACTACTACTTCCCTTGACTCTCTCCCTCTCTCCTCGTCACTCTCTATCTGTCTGTCTGCCCTTCTTTCCCGCCTCCAGGACTGTGAACTCCTCGGTGGGAGGAGCCAACCTCTGGCTCCGCCCCACCTGGTGTGGACATCAGCCCCTGGAGGGAGGCAACAAAGATTTGTGTCTGACCTTGATGTTCCTAACTGGGGTGTGGGGTGTGTTGTTGCAGTACCTGTGACGTCCTGGCTTGTCCAGGGCGCCACAATACCTCATCAACAGAGCAGAGCAGAAATTAAGCCACCGCTCTTCTCTCTGTTAATGGGACATGATGACTACCGACTGATTGACAGCTCGCTCCCCACAGTTCGGTAGAGCAGAAGAAAGGTCGCCGCTCTGTAGACATGGTGTATGCATAAGCCACAGAATCAACAGCAGGAGCGGTCTGTGAGTGCTCTGTAACAGCAGAGATCTGTACAAGGCAGAACAGGCAGGTAAGTAGCAACTTCGTTCTTAAAGGGAACCAACTAGCAGTTTTTTTTACATATAAAGTACAGGCAGTGCCATACTGGTGCTAGGATGCTGATTCAGATCATACCTTCAGTTTAGTGATTACTTGATTGCAGAAAAATCCTTTATCATAACTTCAGAAATGATGTAATTGGTGCAGTGGCTTGAGCATTGTAGCAGGACTTTGTGGGTTGGATCATCTGGAATGATCTCTCCTCCTTCCTTGCCTTCTTTTCTTTATTTAAATTTTGCACTGATACTGCCGACGTTGTCTTCAATAAAATGTGCATGCGCATACCGTAACCTACAACACCATTTTACTGAGGACACTGTGAAGGTGACTATGAGCAATGGCGGCACATGTGCTGATGAAAAAAAAAAAATCAATCTGCACCACTCATATTCGTCTCTACAGTATCTTTGTGGTGACCCTGAGGCTTCAGTTGCCACAGAGCTACTGCACCTCATCCAGAGGTGTGGTATTCCATCCTGGGTGGCAAGTAGAGAAAGGGTCCTAGAGACCACGGGAGTCACATCACCATCCAGTGGACTTGTTCCACATACAATCTACGAGTGGAATGACAGGGTCACAATATGGTCCCTAGGCTAGAGGAGAAGAACCTACGTACTCCACAAGCAAAACCAGCAGCTGAGGTGACTGCAAGCTCATCCACATCCACACAAATTCACTAGAAGGTGGCCCAAAAGGACCAGAATTGGCTGGAGCCCATCACAGTGAAACCCCAGCACCCAAGCACTCCAAAGGTGGTCACTGGTATGTCTTGTTACCTTGGAACCTGCTACAGTGAGAAAAAACATTGAGACTGCACCCCTGTGTCGCTCCGTTATTCACCTGCACCTCCGGCCCTGCAACCCCCGCCATCATAGACTACTACTACCACCCCCATCTGCTCTGGGACCCAACTCTGCCTGTGGGGAGCTAAACCATCTAAGCTGCGTCACCATCTGCCCCAGAGGCCCTCATCCTGAAGCGGCAGCACCAACTTCCGCATACCACAGGTGGCGTCACGAATAAACTACCATCATCCCCTTGCTATTTCTTAAACAACACCGCCGGGGTTACGGAATCGGGCCCAGCCGATGCGGCGTCCCAAAGCCAGAACCGCAGCCCGGTAATGAGTCACCCCATGACCCTGGTGCGGGCATGTCATCTTCAATAAAATGCCTTCGGACATCGCGGTACGCACACGAGGAGATTCCACCTCCATTTTATTGAAGACAAGGTCACAATAGCAATGCGCATGCGCCGGCAACATTGGCAATGTTGGTGGCTATATGAAATTTAAATAAACGAAAGCCCACACAGAGCTATGTTGATATTAACTATATCACTGTGCATAGCTCATCAACATACTGTAGTTAAGAACTGAATTAATGCAGGGGAGACCTGATCCTCCTGCACAGAATACTGTGTATAGGGGAGGTGTGGGCCCATTATACTGGGTAGAGGGGAGCTGTGTGCCCAGCATACTGTGCCGTCCCCGTGCCAGCAGCCGCTGCTGCTCGGATCCGGGCCTTCTGTGGGTGGCTCGAGGGTCTCCGGACCCGGGGGTCTCGCGGACACGCTGAATAAAAAGGGGGACGTAGATGAACAGGCTAGGCCGTATTAAGTTTGTGACGCCACCCACGGTGTGTGGTGAAGTGGAACACCACTGCTGCTTTTGTGGGCACTCAGGGGAGATGCAGTGGCAGCTAGATGTTAACCCCTCCGTGGGTAGGGATGGTTGCCCCGGGGCCCCGTGTCTTAGTGCAGGGTATAGCGACGGCAAGACCAGCGCGCCCGAGCAAGCAGGGGGATGTTTGGTTACTCACAGTAAATGAATCACACGAGTCTTTTGGAAAACCAAGGTGCTGGTGACCAGCCGCTGCGGCCGGTTGCATTCAGGTCCCTCACCCGGGCTGGTGGTCACTGTCTTTTTCCTCTGCACTGCTTTTGTGTATAGTGGACTGTCTGGTCTGGAACTCAGGAGTCCGCTCCCAGCTGGATGTGGCCTAAGGAGCCATGCCCGCAGACGCTGGCCCGTGGGATCTATGGGCCCTGGCGGTGGCCTCCTATCCCTATCGGTGGGCTGTTGCCTTCAATCATGACTTTGGGTGGGACAGGACCTATAATCCTGGCCTCCATCGGTTAATTAGCTAGGCCGCTGGTTTCGGTCCTGGCTTCAGGGTCCGAGTACCCCCTCTGTGCTACGGTTTCCGGGTCAGTTCTCCATGTCGGTACCGGCGGGCTACAACCCTGTCCCAGTCCACCTCGGTACTGCCGAGCCATCTTTGCGTCTCCTGCTGACGGCGACCACCATATGCCTCCTAGCCAATGCACCAGGGCTCCAACCCTGGCACCGTTCAACACAAACTTCCTCTGCTGGAGCTACACCTAGCTGCAGCCCACACTCCTCTCCACTCGAACTCCAAACTCCACTACTCCTAAACTGCTTATTTTCCCGCCCTGGGCTGTCTAGACCCCTGGGTGGGCGTGTCCAATCACCTGTTACTGCCCACTGGTGTGTCTGTCTTTCCCTAAGGGGGGATAGGGTTTCAGGTCGGCTGTGTGTTTCCTAGGTGAGGGAAGGTGTTATGCGGGGCCTATCTGTGACTACCTAGTTTTTGCCAGGGCGTCACAATACTGTGTATAGGGTAGGTGTGGCGGCATTATGCTCTGTATAGGGGAGCTGTAAGGGCATTATACCGTGTAAAGGGGAGCTGTGGAGGCATCATTCTGTGTATAGGGAAGCCGTGTGTCAAGCATAATGTGTAAGAGAGAGCTGTCGGCCCACCATACTGTGTATAGGGGAACTGTGTGCCCAATATACAGTGTATAGGGGAGCTGTGGGGGCATTATACTGCCTATAGATGAGCTGTACATGGGGGGGACTCAGATGATAATATTACTGTAGATGGAGGGAGTCAGAGGATTTTATTCCTGTAGATGGAAGGACTCAGGGGACATTATTACTGTAGATGGAGGGACTCGGAGGATATTATTACTGTAGATGGAAGGATTCAGGGGACACTATTACTGTAGATGGAGGGACACAGAAGACCTTATTACTGCAGATGGAAGGACTCAGGGGACATTATTAAATGTTAAGTGAGCACTTAAGAAGCATTATTGTTCTAGGTGCACTCACGGTATTGTGACTTAAAGGGGTACACTGGTGGCATTATCACTTTCTAGGGGCAAAATATGGGGACTATTTTCTAGGGCACTTACACAGGGTATTAGTATTTTTTTTTAAACAATAAATTTGCATTAATTTTCCAGTTGTCAATACACAAAATGGAAAGCATTAGAATGAATATATTACCGAATCACATACAAAATGATGTACATCCCAGCAATACAGTGTGAATTTGATTCAGATAGCAATAACGATAGCAATCAGACAACATGCTTTACAAGGAATTCCTGGTAATGATAAATCCTATAATCGGGTGAAAATTTCTAGTCAAACATATATTCGAACAAATCAAAAACCTAAACCCCCAGATTTGGGAGTCTCTTAGCTATGAGAATGGAAAAAAGAAAGATAAGGATGGAGAAAGAAAAAGAGCGGAATATAAAGTTAGAGAAGAGGAGAGAGACAAGAGAGACAGAGCATTGCACATTGTTTCAGGATGTGACGGTAGAGGGGAGAAGAGAGAAAGGCCTCCCAATGAAACCATGTCTTGGCAACAATATCCCTTTCCTGCTGGGAATAAGCAATCAAAGACTCCATTAGATGTGTCAAAGAGACCTCTGCAAACCATTCCTGCAAGGATGGAGGATCCAGGGATCTCTAGTGTCTGGGGATCACTGTTTTTGCGGCCTGCAACAGGTGTCTGAGAAGTGATTTTTTTATATTTAGATTTGGACATGGGAAACATGTAAACCAAAATTGCTTCCGGGGATGGGGGGACTGAGATCCCTGTCACCTCCAGGACCACCCTGAGGACCCCTTTCCAGAAAGTGTTCAAGGTCGGGAAGGACCAACATATGTGTGACATCGTTCCTGACTCCGCTCCACAACGCCAACACGTGTCCGGAACCCCTGGGAACCATTTATTAAGTGTGACTGGAACCCTATACCACCTCGATATTATCTTATAGCTAGTATCTTGTGATTTAGATGCTATAACTGATCTATGTGAGAGGGAGAAACATTTGTCCCATTGGGTTTTCGTGAAGGTTTTGTGGAGTTCTGACTCCGAAGCTTTACAATATGGAGGAAGGGAGGAGAGGTCTTTTTCAAAGAGCAATTTGTAGATAACTGAGGTCGCATGTGGGATAATAGGTTGTGTAAGGCATAGAGTCTCAAAGGTTGAAAGGGGACGTATCAGCGCCCCTCTATCAGGAATTGATGCAAAAAAGTGCTGGAGCTGAGTGTATTCATATTCATGACGTAGAGTGGCGGGAGTGTCTCCCAGGATCGTGTTGAGTGGCAAGAGAACCCCATTAGGAGCCACATGGTGTAAACGTAGAGGGCGGGATTTGGAGCAGCCTAGAAAAGTCGATGAGGTATAGCCCGTGCCAAACTTAGGATTTCCTGAGATGGGAAACAAGGGGCCATTCACATCCAACAACTCTATTTTATAGAGGGACGCTCAGGGATTTCAGCGTATTGGCTGTTGTATAAGAGATGTCTGGGTTGTTTGGAAGTGGAGAGGAGCGTAGCCACGGCAGTACTCCAACAGGGATCGGGCACATATCAGTCGCCATGCGTACCCATAACTTCGACAAATAGTTATGGACTAAGTCCAATACACGAGCATGTGCTGCAGCTAGATAATATCGGCGACTATCTGGCAAGCCCATCCCTCCCGCCTTCTTTGGACGAATTAGTGTTTCCCAACGCAGTCTCGGATGTTTCGACGCCCATACAAAACACCTAAATTGCCACCATATCCCACCCAGAAAGAAGCTGGAATGTATGAGGGAATTGTGTGCAAAAGATACAATAACTTGGGGAGGATAGTCATTTTCAAAATATTAATGCGTCTGAACCAGGAAAAACTCGTCTGCTCCCATGTGGTTAAGTTGGTGTCAAGTCTGGAAAGAAATGGCTGGAAGTTCAAGAAGAACAATTTGGAGAGATCAGATGGTAAACGAATGCCTAAGTAAGTAATGACATTGCCTGGAGGCCACTTGATTGGATAATGCGTCTTCAAGCCGTTTACCGTATCACTAGAGAGGGATACATTAAGAGCCTCAGATTTGTCCACATTAATCTTGAAATTGGACCACCTACCAAAACTCTCCAACATGGCCAACAAGTTAGGCAGAGAGACCAATGGGTTGGTTATATGGATTAACAGGTCATCCGCGAACGCTGAGCATTTGTACTCCTTTCCGGCTAATTGAATTCCTCGGATCTCTGGGTTATTACGAATAGAGGATAGGAGATGTTCCATAATTAGTATGTATAGAAGGGGAGAGAGTGAGGGTATTAATATTTTCTAGGGAGAAATTTCTAAAGGGCACACAAGAGGTATTTTACTTTGTAAGGAACCCAGTGGTGGGCATTAGGAGGGCAATGTTATTGCACCACACAACAGGGGCAGTAATAGGGTGACATACAGAAAGATGAGGAGTTTGTGCAAGTTGGAAATAGAAGGGGACGTGGCTGGAAATGTGAGAAGTGAAATATATATTTGTTGTAATCTCTCCATATGAGTTGTGGTTGGAGAAGTTGCCATGTCGGTCTGGGCTAGATGCAAAAGACAAAAAAGTGAACGACTCCATCAGAAAGAATATCAGCTGTAAGTCATCTAATATATAAAGCTGAGGGTATGTATGTGTGTATGTATATGTGTGTGTGATGCCCTGGCGCCCCCAGGTGGTCACACAGTGTAAGCCCCCGCACAACATCTTCCCTCACAGGGTTAAGCCTTGCCAACCAAATCCTAGTCACCCCCCCCAGGGTAGGAAAGGCACACCAGTGGGCGGGACCAGGCGGATGGAGAACGCCCACCTAGGGGTCTAGAGAACCCGGGGCGGGAAAAGAGTCAGTTTTTTTTTTTAGAGGAGTTGGAGTGGAGTGGAGCAGAAGGAGAAAGTGAAGCTAAAGTTCAGAGAGCAGAGGCGTTGGGGTTGGAGCCCCGGGGTATTGGCTAGGTGGGAGATGATGGTGCATGTCTGTCAGGCGATGGGAAGATGGCAGCCGGAGATCCGAGGTGGACCGGGACAGGGTTGGAGCCCGCCAGTACCGACACCGGAGTCCCGACCTTGAAACCGTGCACAGAGGGGGTACTTGGACCCTGAAGCCAGGACCGGAACCAACGGCCTAGCTAATTAACCAATTGAGGGCAGGAATAATGGTCCTGTCCCAACCAAAGTCCCAAAAGCAGACAACTACCCACTACCCACCAAGAGGGATAGGGCATCCGCCAGGGCCCGTTAGATCCCACAGGTCAGCGTCAGTGGGCAAGGCTCCCAACAGAAGCACCGGGAGCGGACTCCCATGTTCCACACTGGGAAGTCCTCCACACCAAAAACACAGTGCAGAGGAAAGTGACACAGACCCTCACCCCGGGTGAGGGACCAGAATACACTCGGCCGCGGCGGCCGGCCACCAGCACCTTGGTTAACCATTGGCCTTGTCTGATTTATTTATTCGTGAGTAACCTGAGATCCCCTGGTCTGACCAGGCGCGCCGGCCCCTGCCATCACCATCCCCAGCACCGAGTCACCGGGTCCCGGGGCAACCATCCCTACCCACAGAGGGGTTAACATACAGCTGCCATCCCATCGCCCCCGGGTGCCCCGCAACAGCAGCGGTGGTGCCACATCTCACCAAACACCGTGGGTGGCGTCACAGAGTATCTACGGCAATTCCCGTACAAATATGTCCCTTTTATTTGAAGTGTCCGCGTGACCCCCGGGTCCGGAGGATCCCTCGAGCCATGCCGCGGAGCCCGGCTGCTACCGACGTGGGGGCGGCACATGTGTGTATGTCCGCTAAAGGAATCTGCACTGTCGCATTTACAATCACAAAATTTTGCACACACGCCTCATGTGACTCAGGGAACGTCGTAGACTATGTTTTGACAGGAAAATTTAACCCCACACTTTATAGTTACTCTCCAAAAAACCTGCCTCCATTAAACTGAATGGAGCTGGGAGCTGCAAGTTATTAATAGCAGCTGTGAGTGGTTGCTATAGGAAAAAAGGACGTTCATAGTAAAAGAAGCCGATGTGTGAGGTAATATGATGTCAATGGGGAGACAGACACAGACAGACACAGACTGAGAGACAGACAGACAGGCACAGACAGACAGGGAAAGAGACAGAGACAAACAGACAGAGACAGACCGACAGAGAGAGACAGACAGAGAGAGAAAAAGACAGACAGAGACAGATGGGGAAAGAGACAGACTGGGAAAGAGACAGATAGGGAAAGAGACAGATGGGAAAAGAGACAGACGGGGAAAGAGACAGACGGGGAAGGAGACAGACAGGGGAAAAGATAAAGAGAGACAGACACAGAGATAGAGAGAGAAGACACAGAGATAGAGAGAGACAGACACAGAAATAAAGAGAGACAAACAGAGATAGCGAGAGACAGACAGACAGACACAGAGAGAGAGAGAAAGAGAGAGACAGACAGACACAGAGATAGAGAAAGACAGACAGAGACAGACAGAGAGAGACAGACATGGATAGAGACAGAGACACACAGAGAGACACATAGACAGAGACAGACAGAGACACAGACAGACAGACAGAGACACAGGGACACACACAGAGACAGACAGACAGAGACAGGTAGAGACAGACAGAAACAGACAGAGACTGGGAGAGAGACAGACAGAGACTGTGAGAGAAACAGACAAAGACAGACAGACAGAGACTGGGAGAGAGACAGAGAGACAGTTACTATCCCGGGCAGGGCTGTATTTTGCCTTCGTGCTGCCCTAGGCACTTTAAGTGGTCGCGCCCCTTAGTGACAACGTAACACTATGAGTTTTCGCACATGACCTCTTTTTAAGGCAGATCTACTCTGTAAAACACTTGAAAAAGTATCATTGAGAAACGAAGGGCACTAACCCCCCCAATGGGGATCACCACAGGCACATCAAAACATAGCATGAGTATAAAATATTCCCACCACACCGTCCCCACTTATATACTGTGACCGTCACACTGCCCCTAATAAACTAAAACACCACACTGCCCTCCCTTATAAATTATACCCACCACACCTTCCTCAATTATGAAATATGATCTGCACATTGACCTCACATCATGCTGCCCCCTCCTCCCAATGTCCCATGCATGCTGCCCCCTCCTCCCAATGTCCCATGCATGCTGCCCCCTCCTCCCAATGTCCCATGCATGCTGCCCCTCCTCCCAATGTCCCATGCATGCTGCCCCCTCCTCCCAATGTCCCATGCATGCTTCCCCCTCCTCACAATGTTCCATGCATGCTGCCCCTTCCTCACAGTGTCCCATGCATGCTGCCCCTCTCCATGAGCTGCTAATGCTGCCTTCCTCTTTTCCATAATGACACCTCCATGCTGCCCCATTCATCATACTAAGACCACCACACTAACGCTTATGCTGAGACACCCCCCCCCACACACACTACCCCACTCTTGATATTGACTCCCCTACATTGCTCCACTTTATACTGAGCCCACACATTCTGCCCTTTCTCCATAATGAGCTCCCAATGCTGCCCCCCTTTCATTCTGAGTCCTTACACTGCCCCCCATCGATTTTGTCATTGTACTATCCCTCAACTCTTGTCCTCTGTCTCTAGAATTGGCCCCTCTCTCCCATTCCCCCAGCAGCAGCCTCTCTCCCCCGTCTCCAGCAGCAGCCTCTCCCCCAGCATCAACCTCTCATCCCCCAGCATCAGCCTCTCTCCTCCCAGCCTCCCCCAGCATCAGCCTCTCTCCTCCCAGCCTCCCCCAGCATCAGCCTCCCCCCTCCCAGCCTCTCCAAGCATCAGCCTCCCCCAGATTCAGCCTCTCTCCTCCCAGCCTCCCCCAGCATCAGCCTCTCTTCTCCCAGCCTCCCCCAGCATCAGCCTCTCTCCTCCCAGCCTCCCCCAGCATCAGCCTCCCCCAGCATCAGCCTCTCTCCTCCCAGCCTCCCCCAGCATCAGCCTCCCCCAGCATCAGCCTCTCTCCTCCCAGCCTCCCCCAGCATCAGCCTCCCTCAGCATCAGCCTCCCTCCACCCAGCCTCCCCCAGCATCAGCCTCCCTCCTCCCAGCCTTCCCCAGCATCAGCCTCCCTCCTCCTAGCCTCCCCCAGCATCAGCCTCTCTCCTCCCAGCCTCCCCCAGCATCAGCCTCCCTCCACTCAGCCTCCCCCAGCATCAGCCTCCCTCCTCCCAGCCTCCCCCAGCATCAGCCTCCCTCCTCCCAGCCTCAACCAGCATCAGCCTCCCTCCTCCCAGCCTCCCCCAGCATCAGCCTCTCTCCTCCCAGCCTCCCCCAGCATCAGCCTCCCTCAGCATCAGCCTCCCCCCTCCCAGCCTCCCCCAGCATCAGCCTCCCTCCGCCCAGCCTCCCCCAGCATCAGCCTCCCTCCTCCCAGCCTCCCCCAGCATCAGCCTCCCCCAGCATCAGCCTCCCCCAGCATCAGCCTCCCTCAGCATCAGCCTCCCTCCTCCCAGCCTCCCCCAGCATCAGCCTCCCCCAGCATCAGCCTCCCTCCTCCCAGCCTCCCCCAGCATCAGTCTCCCTCCTCCCAGCCTCCCCCAGCATCAGCTTCCCTCAGCATCAGCCTCCTTCCTCCCAGCCTCCCCCAGTGTCAGCCTCCCCCAGCATCAGCCTCCCCCCTCCTAGCCTCCCCCCAGCATCAGCCTCCCCCAGCATCAGCCTCCCTCCTCCCAGCCTCCCCCAGCATCAGCCTACCCCAGCATAAGCCTCCCTCAGCATCAGCCTCCCTCCTCCCAGCCTCCCCCAGCGTCAGCCTCCCCCAGCATCAGCCTCCCCCCTCCTAGCCTCCCCCAGCATCAGCTTCCCCCAGCATCAGCCTACCCCCTCCCAGCCTCCCCCAGCATCAGCCTTCTCCCTCCCAGCCTCCCCCAGCATCAGACTCTCTCCTCCCAGCCTCCCCCAGTATCAGCTTCTCTTCCCCCAAGTCTCCCCCAGTATCAGCCTCTCTCCCCCCACCACATGCGCAGATCTCCGGTCTGCATTAGAGACACCCCCACGCTCCTTATGAATCTTCAGCTCTGCGAGCACTTACCTGCTCCAGGGCCCGCCGTCATCTTCCTGGCTCATGTGAGTATCCTCTTCTGACACCGGCTTCCATCGCGGCGTCCTCTACGGCGTCCTGCTGTGAGCTCTGCATGTGACGTCCACACAGCATTGGACGCAGCACAGAGGAAGGAGCTGATTGGAGCGCCTGTGACCCCGGAAGTGCAGGCTCCGGCAGTTCCGAGGTCAATCAGCTCTCTGTGCCCTGCCACCGCAGTTTGTCTGCATTCGCGTCTTAATTGACGCGGATTCAAATAAATGGAGGTGCGCCTCTCCCCCCTCCCTCCTCCGAAAATACAGCGGATTTAATGGATGTGTAAAAAAAAAATTTTTTTTTTTTTTTACTGCTAGAAGGTGCCGCCCCCCCGCATCCTGCCGCCCCAGGCACGGGACCGCGGGTGCCTAATGGTAAATACGGCCCTGATCCCGGACAACGCCGGGTACTACAGCTAGTATATATATAACTGTAGTGCAATCACTTCTATGGTTTCCACTACAGTATGGCGTTAATATCAGTTCTGGTTTTTGAATAGAGATGAACTTTCAGCCTGGTCACCTGCCGAAGTTCCCCTGAGATAACTGTAACCAGAGCCCACTCAGAAGTTTTGCTGAACCCTCAGCTATGCCTCTGAACACGCGCATAAATACATCAATATATCTAGATGAAATATTAGTTTCACAGTGATTATCATACAACCTGAAAAGTATAATGCACTGTAGAATAAGTTAGTGCAATATAAATAAATATCTGTTATAGTAATAATGGAAATATTCTTACAGAATCTCGGAATATGAGCAAAGACAAGTAAGTCTGTGGTTTGGAATTAAATAGAATTATGCTACCCATTCATTTACATGACACGTATTAACCCAACATATAGGTTCCAGGAGAATTGCCTTATTCCCTTGTCTACAGGAGAGCATGTTAGGGGGCTTTAATTGCCACATTTTCAAACTGATGTAATGGTGGACATATCTTAGTCATTACCTTAATGAGATAACACCTTCTCTTCCTCCAAACTACTCATTATCGTGCCTCTTGTTCAAATCTCAACTACCAAGGCAGTCTGTAGATAGCACACACTAGGCACTGGTTGTTGTTCACCTGCCATGAATCTTTCTGGCACGGTGAAACAATACAAGACCAATTAAGTATTTTCCGAAAAGATTTAAGGAGAGTAAACCAAACATCTGGGTGCCCCTTAATTATTCCGAGCTGCATGCTATTTCTTGACCCTGTAGTGATGCAAAGGTGCCAAAGGGATGAATGTTAAGATGTTAGACTGTGAAGACGTGCAGCTGCAATACTGATGGGTTTGGGAGGAGATAGTAACAAGGTTAGCTGCATGTGAAGTGTGAATTGAGATTTTTGCAAAGAGACTGTGATGGGCATAATGTTATACCCTTGCACGAAATCTTGCTATTATTGTATAATGGTCACACGGGGTGTGAAATGACTTATTACTTTCCTTTTATTCTTTAATGAAGTTGGTTAGAATAGAAGCCACTGTGGGCACAAGTGCAATACCCAGAAACTACATGGCAGGTGCTGACATATTAAATATTTATTTGTGTTTTTTTCTTTGTAGCACTGTTTCCAGTTTTCAGCTCCCGGTAATGAAAGCATATTGTACGAAAGAGAAAAATCCCTATGTATCTGCAACTCCTAACGTGTAAAATAAAAGTGCACTCATGTGTACGCTGCGTTAAAGATTTACAGAATGACTTGCAAACAGCTTAATTGGAAAGAATATCACTATTGAAGTTGTTTTCCCTTGTAGTTTTCTCCGGAATCTCGGTGAACACTTATATGTATTATAGACTAACGAGTCGGCCATAATTCATTATTCCGGGATCCTTTTTTGCTTTTAGATGCGTTTTAAAGTTAAACTGTTTCATTTTTTATAATGATAATATATCTGTAATAGGGCACTGTCATTGGTCACCTTACATCTCTAAAAATAGCTACCATGGATAGGCTTAGCACTAACCAATCCAGTTACCAGATCCCAGAGGTTGTGCTGACCTTCACCCTTTAACTCCTGCAAAGGGATCTGGACTTACAAAGGCGACCCTGGATTCGGACCTCAGAGTAAGTTGCTGGCTTGTGGGGCAGGCTGGGAGGAGTGCTCAGGTCATTGGGTCAGAACCGGCAGGACAGACAAAATCAGAAGACAGAAGAGTCAGGGCTGAGGTCAGAACACTAATCTACTGTTACGAGTGTGTCACAAGTGGCTATAGAAGGTCACAGCATTTAGCTGCACAAATTGCTCCCTGACTTTGTATCACTCCTGCTTGGCTTTCATCCCTTTTTCTTAAGGATCCAGTGGCATTGTTTATCGGTCAGCTGCTTTTCATCACTACTTTCCTTGTCTATATATACCTTCACTTCCTATTACTTGGTATTGGTGATATTTGATAAATCTTTATGAAGTCTTCAGTGCAGGCAGGTGGCTTGCATACATCAAGAGAATCTTGGTAGTTGTTGCAGCTTCTCCCCCTAAGACAACTAGAAATAAAAATTTTTTTGTGGCTTTCGTTTGTTTTTTTTTTTATCCCTGTATGTCCTTTAGTGCCTAGTGAATTGACGAAGAACATATCCAATCTTCTCCCTACCTAGAGCCCAGATCAGGGTTTGCCCTGGGTTCCCTCACTGTCCTAGATAGGTGTCGCACCAATATGCGCCGAGCCAGATACCTGACCATAGGCAGACCCGTAACATCTACTAGACAAAACAGGAGCTAAGAAGCAGCAGCAAATCAGAGGAATAATTAACTATATCTGGGAGCTACCAGCAGTAAACTAGTATCTTTAGTAAGGCATAGTGCTTTCTAATTTGTTAAAACAGGGAGCTTATTACTGAAGCTGGACATCATGGCGTCCCGTACTACCAGGCTTTAAAACACTACAGGTCCGATCCCTCCTGATCTCAATGGCTGGATAAAGCATGAACCACCCAGAACTTCTGCTCTCGATTTTTCCTCCATTACCAGCACCCCCTGCAGAATGAATACAACAGCACCTGGTGATAGAAACAGATGCCTCAAGAGCAAATCCCAAAGTAAATGTGACAATATCATACTGAATGGAAATTGACGGTGTCATGATTTTGTAGTTCATCACAATAATTTCTAGATACGTTTTTCTAGCTACGAGGGCAAAAACACTATAAAGAAGTCCACAGTGCCTTTGTAAGTTTTTAAGAAACTCAACTATTAAGTTGGTCTACATAGCTTTTTGCTGATCAAAAAAGGTCAGTGGAGCCTCTGTTAGGAGTCTCGACACAGAGAATAGCCAGATATCCCTCTGGGAAGGACCCATCCACAGACATCTGTTTTGGGGTATTGCCCCTCATCAGTGTGGAGTAGGATTCTGGCTAGGTGGGAGCAATGCCTAGTAGACTAGCAAGACAAAACAATCACTGATCCCGGGGAGACCAGCCAGAGAAAACACTGCCGCAGCCAGCAAAGGCGCTTAACACAATAAAAACCTAGGTGCATTGCCCCCTGGGAAGTATGCAAATCAAAAAAGGTCCATGGAGCCTTTGTTAGGAGTCTCGACACAGAGAATAGCCAGATATCCCTCCGGGAAGGACCTAACCAAGGAGTGGCTCTTTTTAGGAGACCACCATAACCACCATATTAAGTGGCCCTTTTAGTCAATATCCAACTCTTTGACGAGTTTAAAGATATGACAAGGGAAATACCAAGGCCAGGTATCCATGTGGATGGATACCTGGCCTCCATTGCCAGCCACGCTGTGGAGTAGTTGGATGCATGTGATGGAGCATTGTCCTGCATGAAAGTCATGTTTATCTTGAACAATACCGACTTTTCCTAAACCACTGCTTGAAGAAGTTGTCTTCCAGAAACTGGCAGTAGGTCTGGGAGTTGAGCTTCACTCCATCCTCAACCCAAAAAGGTTCCACAAGTTAATCTTTGATGATACCAGCCCATACCAGTACCCCACCTCCACTTTGCTGGCGTCTGAGTCGGAATGGAGCTCTCTGCCCTTTACTGATCCAGTCTCTGGCCCATCCATCTGGCCCATCAAGAGTCACTCTCATTTCATCTGTCCATAAAAGGTTTGAAAAATCAGTCTTAAGATATTTTGCCCAACACGCTTCTTGCGACCCTGTTGGCTATTTGCCATGAAACGCTTGATTGTTCGGTGATCACTCTTCAAAAGTTTGGCAATTGCAAGACTGCTGCAACCCTCTGCAAGTCATCTCACAATTTTGGACTTTTCAAAGCACGTCAAATCTCTCTTCTGACCCATTTTGCCAAATGAAAAGACGTTGCCCAATAATTTAGCACAACTTATATAGGGTGTTGATGTAATTACACCACATACCTCCTCATTACAGAGATGCACATCACCTGATTTACTTAATTGGTAGTTGGCTTTTAAGCCAATACAGCTTGGAGTAGGACAACATGTATAAAAATTATCATATGATCAAAATACTCATTTGCCAAATAATTCTGCACACGGTGTATGGGCTGTAGACATGGTTCACTTAAGGTCATAATGATTTATTATGGTTTTCCCATGGGCTTGAAAAATACATTATTGTCTGTCTATGACTTTTCGACCCTGGTACGAACTGAGAGCGAAGATGCAACCTTTTCCCTTGGCCTTCCACCCTTTGTCCTCTTCTACAAATCCCACTTAATGTAACATCCTATATTCCTACAAATCCTGTGATTACGGGAATTAGGGTTCGCTCACATCAGCGTTTAAATACGCCAAGTGCAATTCGATAAAACATTGAGATGTACTCATATCAATGTTAAACAATAAAGCAGTGCTGATCCACAATTTTATTCTCAGCTGTTTTCAGTCTGCATGCAGCGTATGGTCCGTATGCCGTCGGTTTTTGCGGCTACATTACCATTCTGTAGCATAGCGCAATGTAAATGGTCCTGCAAATGACTACATTGCATACGGATGGTATATGGCAGCTAGGCGAGAAAACAAATCGCACACGCGCATAGCACTCGCATGATATATTCAAGACCAAACAGATTGCCAAATGGATTTCACGTGTCGAGTTTTTTATACACACATGTGAGCGAACCCTTATACTAAGACATTGCCCATTGCGGCCTTTTTTTCCCAACTAAACATGTGTACAGTTTTGTTTCCCAATGTGGCTATGTCTGTAAGGGATAGTACAAACAGAATCAGACTGTGGTGTCTTGGGTCCACAGGAGGAATTGACTCAAGGGGCCCACACTACAGCTATATGCAAATACCTGTTAGCCATTATCTCTGTTATAGTGGAGCATCGACAGTAAAATACAGGTGGCTCCTGCACATCTACTCTGCGACACCATACTTGTGATGTACAATTGTGGCGCACCACCTGAGGTTCCAGGTGCCACAGTGTACTGCACCTGATTTTAGGTGCTGTGCTTATCCTGGATTCCTAGGTGACCAGTGCCGGTTCCACACAACACCACAAACTACACTGCAGACTTCCCTCCCCAATGGGGACTGGGACCAGGGTAGGGATGCCACCGCACTTATGGACTCCCGATCCACTGGATCCGGGACTCAGGGTCAGGTAGGAGGAGTCACCATGTAGTGGGAGGAGCCATAGAACCGTTAGTGACAGTTGGAGTAGAGAGTCAGCGAGGAACTTCGGTCCAGAGAGGAGCTCCCCTGGTGACGTCGGTGGGATATAGGAGTTACAGTCGCCGCTAGGGTACGGTGTCAGTTCCTCGGGACTGGCACAGTCTGGGTGTAGAACCCTAGGTTAGGGGATGCTTCAAACTCGCCTAATAAATCTACCGGGTGAGAAGATTTCACGTTTGTTCACCCACCACAGTGTCCGGGGCACAGCAGCACATAGAGCCTGGGAATTGAGACTTAGAGCCAGCCCACTACAGGTTCACACTGCCTGAAAACGGTCTGGGACTTTTTTACACAAAAGAAGGGGACCCCAAGTAGCTTCAAGCCACGGGGAGCCGCCAACAACTGGGCGCATAAAGGAAGGGCCCACCAGTCACAATACTGGCACCGGGATCCGAAGAGTTTGGGATCACCTGGAGCCAATCTTGAAGGAGATCGGCACCCCGTGGGCAGAAAGAACAATCAGTGAGTAAACAACTTGAACCGCAGACCCTGTGTCATCTGTTTACTTGCCATCTCCCTATGCTTCAGCGCCACCGTCACTACAACATCCTCCCTGGGGCCTAGCTCTGCTTGTGGAGAGCTGAAACATCTTAGCTACGTCACACCATCAGCCCCAGCAGTGAGAGAGACTACGCGGTGGCGGCTCCCTCTCATAGCTGCACACCCCAAGTGGTGTCACAAACTTTATTTAATTGCAAATACACCTCCCATCTTAACCATCATAATCCCCTTTATTTATTAAAGACACCGCCAGGGTCACGGACCCGGACCCCTGCCACCACTGACATCCCCGAACTAGTCTGGCCTGGTTTCGAGTACCCTAAGGCCCTGGAGTGGGCGTGTCAACTTTGGCATCATGAACAGGATTGAACTAGGCCCGGTAACCCCGGGTGATGTGTGCCTTGGATTACCTTTATTAAACTTGGGCTGTCTACGGAATCCCCTCCTTCTCCTGGTATCCACAATTTGACTTCATTGGTACCCATGTGAGTAGTGTTTTGGATCTACCAAAGAATAGTGATTAATTTTGATCGTAAAATCGCATTGTCACATACTTATGGGTTAGTATAGATTGTTATATAGTGACATCTAGTGGGTCTTGGATATATATACCGGTTGAATACCTGCTTGACAGGTCATAGGTATTGTATATGGAGGGATCCATGACCTCTTGGGGTTATTGATGTTCCTGCACCAAATCGCTCCACCTTTCATGTTGTCTGTTGTAACTATACAATAAAATTTTGCAATATACAGTCATATGAAAAAGTTTGGGCACCCCTATTAATGTTAACCTTTTTTCTTTATAACAATTTGGGTTTTTGCAACAGCTATTTCAGTTTCATATATCTAATAACTGATGGACTGAGTAATATTTCTGGATTGAAATGAGGTTTATTGTACTAACAAAAAATGTGCAATCCGCATTTAAACAAAACTTGACCGGTGCAAAAGTATGGGCACCCTTATCAATTTCTCGATTTGAACACTCCTAACTACTTTTAACTGACTTACTAAAGCACTAAATTGGTTTTGTAACCTCATTGAGCTTTGAACTTCATAGGCAGGTGTATCCAATCATGAGAAAAGGTATTTAAGGTGGCCACTTGCAAGTTGTTCTCCTATTTCAATCTCCTATGAAGAGTGGCATTATGGGCTCCTCAAAACAACTCTCAAATGATCTGAAAACAAAGATTATTCAACATAGTTGTTCAGGGGAAGGATACAAAAAGTTGTCGCAGATATTTAAACTGTCAGTTTCCACTGTGAGGAACATAGTAAGGAAATGGAAGAACACAGGTACAGTTCTTGTTAAGCCCAAAAGTGGCAGGCCAAGAAAAATATCAGAAAGGCAGAGAAGAAGAATGGTGAGAACAGTCAAGGACAATCCACAGACCACCTCCAAAGACCTGCAGCATCATCTTGCTGCAGATGGTGTCAATGTGCATCGGTCAACAATACAGCGCACGTTGCCTGAAGTATGCAAAAGCACATTTGGACAAGCCAGTTACATTTTGGAAGAAGGTCCTGTGGACTGATGAAACAAAGATTGAGTTGTTTGGTCATACAAAAAGGCGTTATGCATGGAGGCAAAAAAACACGGCATTCCAAGAAAAGCACTTGCTAACCACAGTAAAATTTGGTGGAGGTTCCATCATGCTTTGGGGCTGTGTGGCCAATGCCGGCACTGGGAATCTTGTTAAAGTTGAGGGTCGTATGGATTCAACTCATTATCAGCAGATTCTTGACAATAATGTGCAAGAATCAGTGACGAAGTGGAAGTTACGCAGGGGATGAATATTTCAGCAAGACAATGATCCAAAACACCGCTCCAAATCTACTCAGGCATTCATGCAGAGGAACAATTACAATGTTCTGGAATGGCCATCCCAGTCCCCAGACCTGAATATCATTGAAAATCTGTGGGATGATTTGAAGCGTGCTGTCCATGCTCGGCGACCATCTAACTTAACTGAACTGGAAGTGTTTTGTAAACAGGAATGGTCAAATATACCTTCATCCAGGATCCAGGAACTCATTAAAAGCTACAGGAAGCGACCAGAGGCTGTTATTTTTGCAAAAGGAGGATCTACAAAATATTAATGTCCCTTTTATGTTGAGGTGCCCATACTTTTGCACCGGTCAAATTTTGTTTAAATGCGGATTGGACATTTTTTGTTAGTACAATAAACCTCATTTCAATCCAGAAATATTACTCAGTCCATCAGTTATTAGATATATGAAACTGAAATAGCTGTTGCAAAAATCCAAATTGTTATAAAGAAAAAAGGGTAACATTAATAGGGGTGCCCAAACTTTTTCACATGACTGTAATCATTGGGCGTTTGATCGTTTTTCTTGTTTAAGTTCAGTTATGTGTAGCGATTTGCCCTTATAGTCCTACTCTACACATTGGTATATATTCCAACTGAAATAACTAGTATTCATCAATGTATTTTGATAATTATAAAATGTGTAGGCAGTTGTTGCTTAATTATTTGATCCACTTCATTTATTAAAGACACCACCAGGGTCACGGAGCCGGACCCCCGCCACCGCTGACATCCCCGGACTAGTCCGGCCTGGTTCTGAGTACCCTATGGCCCTGGAGTTGGCATGTCAACTTTGGCATCACGAATAGGATTGAACTAGGCCCGGTAACCCCGGGTGATGTGTGCCTTGGATTGACTTTATTAAACTTTGAACAACTGTAATGTCTTTCTGAGACCACATGCTGAAAACAGCTACATTGGACAGACTTCGCACAAGTCACTCCATTTGGCAAAATCCAGAGAAACCCTAACACCCCTTAACCCCTATTCAGGGATCTGGATTTACAACGGGGTCCACTGGATTGCTACCGACGGATGGACTGCAGTCCGGAGGTGCAAAATAGAGGCAGGAATGGTTGCCAAGTGAGGTCTAAATCGGGAGGTCATGGAAAATACATAATCAGGATCTGTAAGAGTATTCATGGACCCGGGTCAGAACCTAGGGGGCAGTAAAGTAAAAAAAAAACAACAGTCAGGAGAAGTATCAAAAAAGCCAAGGTCAAACAGGAAAACAGCAATACTTAGCAGGAGAACAAAACCAGACCTATAAAAGGAAACACAAGCTATATCTGGCAGCTCCCAGCAGTAAGTTGGAAGCTTTAGTAGGGTGTGGTTCCTTCTAACGGGCTGAATCCAGAAGCTGATGACTTCAGCTGGAATGCAGACACACCCATTCTGTCAGATTGGAAAGTACTGCAGATCCTAGCCATTCTAACCTTATTGGGTGCACAGAGCTTGCACCATCCACAGCTTCTGGTTCTGCCATCTCCTCTATCACCACCACCACCCACAGAGTGAATACGGCGATGTCGTAAACGCACGTTGCAGAAGCAGGTTCTTGTGGACATGTGACATCACAGGATCGGTGATAAATTATTAATTGGTGACAACCACCCATTGGAAACTGCCCTGATCGGGAGAATAAGAAACTTTTATCCTTGGTTTTCCAGAAAGAGGAAGTAGAAGAGAGGGTCTCAAGGAAATGAGTTTTATGAAAGAGAGATTATGGTAGTTTTAGTAGGTTTGGAGTAGTAGGAAGGAGAATTAATGGAAGGAAGCAGAGATAGAGAGAAGAGTGGAGGAGAGCGGCCAGAATGTTATAGCAAGTTGGCAAGCGAGGTCAGGTGGACAATAAGAGGGAAGATGAAGTTATTTTTCGGGGAATGCTGAGCTTTGGGGATAGAGTAGGAGAGTAAGGATTAGTGGAGCTAAAATTGTTAGGTCAAGTGTGAGGTTGGTAAAAGAGTAGGTGTGGTGTTACAAGAAAAAGGTAAGCATAGTTAATAAACAGTGGAAACTCTTATCTTCTGGTCACTTCTTGGACATTTCTGGTATACTTCTTCTGTGCACTTAAAAAAACTGCACTTAGATGGAGCTGCAGTCACAGACGCACAGAGTGATGGCGAAAGAACCACGGTCCTGAGTGAGAGGTCAGTAACACAACTGACATGGAAAGATAGACTGCAGAAGTGATCAAAGAAAGCTTTGAAGTTTCGCCCAGAGAAATATGAGAGTTTCAAGTCCCAAATTGACGATATGCTTTAGCGGTTGAACTAGAGCTGAGCTAGAAGCAATATTGCCTCTGCCAATCGCATATACTAATGCGGGCGTCACATGAGACGATCTATCGTGAGATGCATCGTCGGGGTCACAGTTTTCGTGACGCACATCTGGCATCGTTTGCGACGTCGTTTCGTGTGACACCTCCGAGTGACGCTGAATCGGTTACAAATTGTGAGTCATGTACACGTCGCTTATTTTTAAAAAATCGTTTATTTTTCATGGCGCCGGTTGTTCATCGTACCCGGGGTAGCACACATCGCTCCGTTTGATACCCCGGGAATGATGAACACAGCTTACCTGCGTCCCGCGGCACCCGCCGGCTATGCGGAAGGAAGGAGGTGGGCGGGATGTTTACGTCCTGCTAATCTCCGCCCCTCCGCTTCTATTGGCTGGCGGCTGTGTGACGTCGCTGTGACGCCAAACGTCCCACACCCTTCAGGAAGAGGATGTTCACCGCCCACAGCGAGGTCGCTCAGCAGGTAAGTACGTGTGACGGCGGTTTAACGACTTTGTGCGACACGGGCAGCGATTTGCCCGTGACGCACAAATGACGGGGGCGGGTACGATCGCTCGTGCCATCGCACGATAGATCGTACTGTGTGACGCCCGCATAAGGTGTAGACTCGAACTACTATCCAAACCACTTTTCCTCATTTCCCTATGGCAATAAACATGAACTCTCAGAAATTTTCCAAGTAAACAGGCAGACAATTTTGGAGCTTTTAACAAAAAAGAAGTGTTTTGCCCATTAAGTATGTAGTAAAACCTATAATTATTCTTCTGCCACACCAAGAAATATTTGTAAAAATATTTGTAAAATTAGAGGTTTAAATAAAACTTGACATGTTGTGTAGCAGAGTTCATTCCTTGGTATACAACAAAATCACGGGCGAGAAAACCCACTCCAACACCAGTTCACTGACTGAAAATATTTTACTTAGTTGATTGAATTACTGAACCTGAGAATGAGGGAAACATTCAAATCACTACACAAACACTCAACCGAGAGGCTGAGACCCTTGTGCTGTACAGTATGGTGCCCTAACAATATGTGCCTACTGTACTCTATAAATCAGTATTTCTCAACTCCAGTCCTCAAGACCCACCAACAGATCATGTTTTCAGGTTTTCCTCAATATTAGACAAGGAATAATTCCATCATTAATGAAAGCCTGAAAACCTGATTGAGGAAAACCTGAAAACATGATCTGTTGGTGGGTCTTGAGGACTGGAGTTGAGAAACACTGCTATAAATGTACCTATTGGCATGCCTGTGTAAACCAGCCACCTGTTAACACCATCGAAACTGGAATAATTATATGAGTGTAAAGTACGATCTTGTCTGTGCTACAGCACAACAGCTTACAGTCATACAATATATTATCTCTACTCCCCAACCAAATATCCCCTTCTCATGTGACTTCAAAGAATAGCTCTTTCTCAGCTATATCGAGAATATGTAACCAAATAACCAACTGCAGCAACTATTTAGCTGGAAACACAGTTTTAATGAATTTGAACAATTATCTTGGGCTATAATATTCGGCAGAAACTCTCTCCTGGAAGAAGTCATATTAGGGCCTGAAGCCTGATTTCCCTTGTGTGTCATATCGACACCTAGGCATGAATTAGAATACTTAATAATGTAACAAATAAGAAACATAGCAGCAAAACCGAGGGTTCCAAACTCTGATCTTGGCAAAATGGTGGCCTGAAACACTCAATTTGCTTATCTAACTAACTACAGGCTCTATTGCAGTCGAGTATTTTGGAGTCAATATGTGATGGGGTGTGTGCATGGTTACTTACTGCAGTTAAGCAGTGGGCCTTGGTTTTCTTACCAACCCAGGATGAGATGCCCCATTCGGCAGGTAAATAGTAATGAAGATAATCCAGACCTGAGTCCTCAGCGACGTCCAACAGCTCTAACATCAGGTCGGGGCCTTTTCCATATTTCAGTAGCGTTCCTGGTAGACATCTTCTCCCATCTAGACAGGATCTTGTCACAGGCATGATCAGCTGCACTCTGACATTGCTTTGGTCCCGGTGGGATATCTACATGCGCAGACACTGTATCTCTGATTATCTCTTCAGCACGTCCTCTCCCCACCTTCAGTAACGTCAGACTGACTTCAAGATGGACACTGCTCTCCTACCTGTGACCCACATCCTGTCAACTAATAGATCCACCTTTGCACCAAGCTGGGTATCGCTACATCAAAACATCAGTTTATTGATATCGACATTACCTGGAATCTCTGTAAATGTGGGAACGATCCGTATATATCAACATTGATTTCTTAGCTTAACTCCTGTGTGCATTTTACACAGCACCCATTTCTTTTGCAGTCTTTTAATTGTGCTAGCAAATAGCGGTGGATATAAATTCCAGCAAAGTCTGGCTGTGCCTCCCTATAGCAGGAGAAATACACCAGTCACAGGTCGATGCAGCAGAGCTGGGTGAGGTGCATGAGGCTCTGAGAAAAAGGTCAGACACAGGGACAAGCTTCCCAGTGACTGCAGTGAGTGGGGAGGCGCATACCAGCTGCGTGAGTCATGTTCGTGAGAGTAACCCCCTTTATGCTCCCTCCTTTTTTGGCCAGACTGTTGGAGAAACTTTTTGAGCAGATGTTCTAAGTGGGTGTCTAAGACCTCTCCTTGAGACAAAAACCTTTTCAGTTGATCAAATAGAAGGTCTTCTCCTGGACCTTCTTATTGTCAAAAATGTCCTTAACCTTGAACACATTCACAAGATCCTTAGGAATGGACACAGGAACTGGAGTATGGGTCTGGGAGAAGCAATGTAGGCCTACAGGATTCAAGAGCAAGGCGTCAAAGGAATTTGGGATCAGAGGCTGAAGTATATAGGTCACCGGATTGAGTTGCCTAAGAAATTTGTAAGAACTGAGGTACTGGGTAGTGAATTTGGACAAAGGCACTTTATTCAGGAATGGATCAAGACATTATCTCTGAGAAGATATTGAGGTGGCGAACCTCTCTTCTTGTCCACATGAGTCTTCATCCAAGTCATATCCTTAAGCAATGAAGCCTGGGTCTGCTGCCAGATCAGTAAAATCTGGGAATATATTATGAAGACTGGAGATGCTCCGAAAGACTCCCAATGTGGTTGTTGCAAGAAAGCTCTTCCCAAGGGAGTAATTGTACCCAATCATCCTGACGGGTAGTAAAAAATGGTCAAAGTATATCTCCAGTATCTGAGTGACTCGTTCTACTTGTCCATTTGTCTGCTCATGGTACGAGGAGAAACATTCCAGTTGGACACACTGCAGCTTGCACAGAGCTCTCCAAAACTTTAAAGTGTGCTGCACTCCACGATTAGATGCTATGTGGAGAGGAAGGCTGTGGAGACGAAACATATGCTAGAAGAACTGGATGGTGAGCTTAGGAGCAGAGTGAAGACCAGCCAGAGGAATGAAGTGAGCCATCTAAGAGAACCAATCCACGACAACCAAGATGGTGTTGCAACCCTCGGAGAGAGGCAGGTCTGTGATGAATTTCATAGCAGTATGTTGCCAGGGATTGGAAGGAACCAGCAGAGGCTGGATAAGTCCCACAGGCTTGTCTCTGAAAGACTTGTTTCTGGCACACTTAACAGGCATTTACAAAGTCTAGGACAAACTTTAGAAGTGAGGGCCACCAAAGCAATGAGTAATCAGTGGGCTTGCGTATGCCCATATGACCAGACAACTTGGACTTGTGTCACCAGTACAGAATTCCCCTTCTTTTTGCCAAAGGCACATAGGTTTTGTTTGGAGGAACATATTTAAGAAGGTAAGGGTCTGCTTCAATAATTCTGGCTTGAGCAATAATATGCTTAGATTCCTTCACAAAATTGAACATTGAGTCAAAGGACTGGGACAGGACATCTGCTTTGACAGTTTTTTCCCCAGGACGGAAGTATAATTTGAAGTTGACACAAGCACCCCCCTAGCTCGAGGAGGGTTCAATCGTTGGTAGGACTGCAGAAAGATCAGATTCTTTTAGTTTGTCTAAATTATTTCAGGAAAGTTGGTGCCCTCCAGTAGATGTCACCACTCCTTGAGTGCCAGCTTGATGGCCAGAAGCTCATGATCCCCAATGCTGTAGTTTTGCTTGGCAGGTGAGAACAGTTTGATGAAAAAAACGCAAGAGACAGACTTCCCCGATGAAGTTTTTTGCAGGAGAATCACCCCAGTGTTGATAGAAGAGGCATCTGTCTCCAGTAGAAACTGCTTGTTGGGATCAGGGTGGGGCAGAACCAGATCAATATGCAGATATGGTCGACTCTAGTCAAACTTTGGCATTAGCCTCCTTCTTGGTTAAGGCAGAAATGGGCGCTATGAGGGATGAGAAATGCAGAATAAATTATTTTTAGAAGTTGACAAAACTCATGAAGCACTGAATAGCACTGAACCTCTTGGGATGAGGCCAGGAGAGCACAGCAGAAAACTTCTCAGGATCCATCTCGAGGTTTTGCTGAGAGATAATGTCGTCAAGGAAGGGCAAGGAGGTTTTTCCACAGGTAAGCTTAGCAAATAAATTGTTCTCCTGTAGGCACTGCAGAACCTGACGAACATGCCTTCTATGGATGGACAGATCAGGAAAGAAAATCAGGATATCATCTAAGTGCACAACCATGGAAACATAGAGAAGATCCTGAAAGATGTCATTGACAAATTAATGGAACATGGCGGGAGCATTGCAGAGAGCAAAAGGCATAACGAGATATTGAGTAAAACAAAGGGCAATAAAAGGCAACATTTTTTTTAAATAAAATATATAAATCTTTATTAGTAGTTTACAAAATCACCATTAAATATAAATAGTAACCATATCAACATTTTATGCAATACATAAGAGGCACAAGATAAGGACCAAAAGTAGGGGAGCAGCCAAATGCACAGGAAAACTATAATCAGAGAGCAATTTCGTGGGTAGGAATGCACAAAAATACAGTTCATATAGAATAGTCAATATACAGGAAGAAAAAATGTATGCCCATACTGGCCACACTAATAGCTCAGATAACCACCAAACCAGCGACCCAAATAATTGGGAAGCCAAGGGGTTAAATTCCCATCCAGACAAACATAACTTTATGACCGTAATTACCCATTGTGCCACTGTGTCCTGGCTCACTCCAGTTCACCCCGACGCATGTTTCGCAAATGCTTCTATATGAACTGTATAATTGCACATTCCTACTCAGGACAATGCTCTCTGATTATATTTTTCCTGTGTATTTGGCTGCTCCCCTACTTTTGATCTTTATCTTGTACTTCTTATGTATTGCATAAAATGTTGATATGGTTACTATTTATATTTTAATGGTGAATAGCTGTTGCTATTGGGTTTGCCCAGTATTAAGGATTATGATCCCACTTACTATCCATGTTTTTGGTATTCTTTTCAAGGTAAAGAGATATTCATAGTGACCATCACAGGTCATTTTCCATTCGTCACGCTTGGAATAAGAATCAGATTGTAAATTCCTCATGGAGCCAGTTTGGAGAACATTTTTGCCCCAGAGATTCTGTCAAACAATTCAGAAATCAAAGGCAGGGTATACTTGGTTTTGTTGGTTATTTTGTTAAATGTTCGATAATCTATTCATGAGCTTCAGGAGCCATCCTTAGACACAAAGAATATGCGGGCACTGGCAGGAGAAGAGGACTTATGAATGAATCCCTTGGCTACATTTTCCTGGATGTATTTAGACATGGCTTGAGTTTCAGGTAGCAATAGGGTATACACCCGCCCCCAAGGAGGAGATGTGTCCAGTAGAAGATTGACATTCATGAGGTCTGTAGGGTGGCAGGACCCCTACCTTCTTTTTACAGAAAACATAAAAAAAAGCACAATAAGCAGATAGGCAGTGAGGCAAGGTTAGGAGGCTGAGTCTTTGGCACGACCTTGGCAAGGCAGTTGGAAGTACAGTGTGATCTCCAATGAAGTACCTGACCGGAGGTCCAGACTATAACCTATAACTGGAATATGTTGGTGCAGCTATGGAAGACCCAAAAGAACTGAATTCACAGACCTGGAAAGCACATAGAAGGAAATCTTTTCAGAATGCAGAACTCCAATCTACAGCATGACTGACAGCATGAAACAAACAGGTTCAACCAGGAGTTGACCATCTATAGAGGTAACAGACAGGAGATGATCCAGCTTTTATATAGGAAGTTGAAGTTGCCAGACTAAATCCAGGTGAATGAAGTTGCCCTCGGAGATGAAATCCAAATGGGCAATGGAGGGCCTCTCCTGCCAGGTCAAGATAATTTTGGTCAGAAACTATGGAGAGCACTTATTCTCACCCAGGGTCATCTCTCTGGTTAACCGTAAGTACTGGAGCTTACTGGCCACACTGGGCACTGGTGAACAAAATGTCCACTGCCACTACAGTACCAACATGCATTCTCTGTCGACCTCCGCTGTCATTCCTGCATAGAGAACTTAGCCTGCTCCACATGCATCGGCTCAGGAGCTCATGGAGTGGATTGCGGTAGTACAGGGAACTGGAAGTTTGGTGCTGGTGTAAGTGGCCTTTGGGCACAAGGAATCTCCGGAGCTTGTTCGAAATAAAATCAATCCTAGTGGCTAGGTTTTTAGGGGCATCCAGCGAGGATGGTAGGTCTCTGTCAGCCAATTCATTCTTAATACGGCTGGATTGATCTTGTCAGAAAATCACCACCAGGGCCTCTCATTCCAAGCTAGCTCTGGAGCCAGAGTACAGAAGCATAATTTATACTGGGCCTCAGGGTCCGTGCCCTGCCTTAAAAACAAAAGAGTTAGAAGCAGCTTAGGAGTTGCAACTTGGAGCCTCGAATACTGCCTGGAACATCTCCAGACTACCACACTCCCAGTTGGGCTTTGCCCAGGCCAGAGCTTGTCCAGATAGCAGGGACAACATAAAAGCTATTTTGGTCTGGTCAGTACAAAAGAGATGTGGGAGAAGAGTTAACTGAATCTCGCATTGGTTAATGAAGCTGCGGTTCTCCTTGGGGTCTACACCATAGCGTGACAGAAATGGAAGTTGAAGCGTAGCAGATCCACCAGAGACTGGAACATTATGCAATTCCCTCCAAGAGACTGAGTCTTGGGCAGAGTTGGTCAGATGTGGTAGAAGCAGGAGGCAGGGAGGACATTGCAGCAGATAGACCCTGTAGCTAGGTTGCCACCACATTAATGGCCTGCATAAGTTGGTCCTAACCCTCACGCTGAGAGCAGACCTCCTTGTACAGGATTTGTACACTAGACTTTGGGACTCTGCCCCTTGTATTGTCAGTGGGTTCCATGGCCTGATCTAACTGAGTATAATAGTATAATTCAATCTGTTATAGGCTATGATGATGGGCTTGCTGAATTATACAGAAGAAGAAGCATAGAATTAGTATTAGGTTCAGTTGCTAATGTGAAAATTGCAAGGTTATTTTTTTACTATAAATACTGGAATGAAAAAAAAAATGTTAACTTAAGAGTACAATAGTCCATTTTCCAAAAATACATTCTCTTTAACAGGCATAATTAAACTCAGAGAAGTGGAACCTCTTTAAAGGTCCATTCCGGCGAGAGGCATGCTTGTAGTACCAACTATGTAAAATTAACTATCGGCAAAAAAAAGCCAGATGTATTTACAGATTTCCGTTAACCTTTCAACTTTTTTTCGCATTTAATTCATAGTTATCCACCGTTGGGTATAGAAATGCTCGTTATCTACATTAAAGCAAGATTCATTGCACCGAATCCTGAAAGAAAAAGCCCTAGATATGTGACCCAAGAAAGTTTCTTCTCCTTCTCACAGTTCAATGCCATATGTATTATGATAATATGGCTAAATGATACATAACCACTCTTTTTAGTCTACCTCTAGCAAAAAACATTTTCTGCCACATGGATTCGCTTATTGCAGGCATTACTCGTGATTGTTACAAACCCTTCGCCAATGAGTGACAAATTTACATACACATCATGTCAGACGGCAATACTTTGCAGGCTTAATTGCTTTAGCTCCAGGCATTTTGTGTCAAAATGGAGTGTTTTACGTCCTGCAAGTTGCTGTGTTCCTTTGCAACAGTTAAATTATTCTGTAATTTGCCAGTTTTCTTTGTAATGCACTGTCCATTAAGTAATTTAATAATTTATTGCAGAAAATGTTTGATGCCTTCCAAACAACACTGCAGCTTTCTGTGTTGCGATCCAAAAAATCTGCCCTGGCAATGATAAGACTTTACAACTGTTCTAATAGCCGACTGGCTTTTATAGTTCTGTAAGAAGTACATAATGTGATGTTAGCATTTTCCTTCAAGAATATGCACTTAAAGGAAACGTGGCTGTGGAAAATATTCTCTTAGGCCCCCTTCGCATGCACGTGAAAAAAACGAACCGTTTTTTCACGTACGTATTAAAGGGGTGGTTTTCTCCCCGTATGCCGTGTTTGTGGCACATACGTGTTCTCCGTGTGTTATACGTAATAACACATCAGGAGAACGAAAAGCCCCGCCTTACCTGTTTCTTCCGGAGCTGTCTGTGGTGCTGAATGACAGTGTCCGGCACAGGACATGTCCCGCTGACGCTGCTTCCGGCCCCCAGTGAAGAAGATGCGTTGTTCAAATTCACTGGGGGTCGGATGCAGGTGACAGCCGCCGCAGAGACTGCAGGGCTGGTGGAGGTGAGTATGTGTTTTTTTTATTTTTAAAATGACGTGTGTTTCTCCGGCGCGTGTCACGTGGGCCTGCATCCACACTACATCCATGTGGTACATGTGCGGGCCGCGTGACACCCGTGCTGCCGGAAAAAAATTAACATGCCTCCGTATGGAGCACACGGGCTCACATCTGCTCCACATGGAGGCACGGGCCAATGGCTGAACATGTGCATGCACATAAACCCATTGATTTTAATGGGTTTACGTGTGCCTGTGTCTCCGGTACATGCGAGCACGGACCGAACACGTACCGGAGACACGTGCGTGTGAAGGGGGCCTAACACAAACTATCAGTTTAGTACTATTTATCACTAAACGGGCAGTTATCTTTTGTGTACATGACGGTAAGTTTCACCTGGTTTCTAGTACTCTTACCATGTACTTGTCCATTGTAAAAATACTTAAAGGGGTTGTCTACTATTAGGACAACCCCATCAGATTCTACATGTTTCCCCCAGGTAAAATAATAAAGCCTATACCCACCTCCTGCACTGGCGCCGTTCCAGTGTTGCGCGGCTCATGTTGCCGGGGCTCACGGGACGTCACCCCTAAGCAAATAATCAACAGGAAGTGAGTGCAGCCACAGCGCTCACTTCCTGTTGATTAATTTGCTAGGTCTGAAGGCCCACATCTTCCGACAAGCATACAACCTGCTGTATCCCTCAGTCCGCTATAGCACCACACGACCATCTCTGTCCTCACCTACTATATCCTCACCCATCCCCTGTAGACTGTGAACCCTTGCGGGAAGGGTCCTCTCTCCTCTTGTACCTGTGCCTTGTATTGTTTATGATAATTGTACTTGTCCCTACTATTACACCCACTTTACATGTAAAGTGCCATGGAATAAATGGCTCTGTAATAATTAATAATAATAATAATAATAATAATAATAATAAGGCAGGGACAAGGAAGCTGGCACTGATTGGTCCATGTGAGCCCTTGCACCACAAGACTGGACAACACTAGAATGGTGCCGGTATGGGAGTTGAGCACAGGCTTTATTATTTTACCTGGGGAAACATATGGTGTCAGAAGGGGTTGTCCTAGTAGTGTACAAGACCTTTACACTGAAACATCCCTTGATTACTTCCCTCACTGTATTAAATTAAAAACAATCTGTCAGCAGGTTGAAGCAATGCAATCTGAGGACAGAATGATGTAGGGGATAAAACACTGAATTCAGTGATGTGTCACTTGTCAGGCTGTGTGCTGTTGTTTACTTATAATAAAGATTTTATCACCAGGTGATTACCACTGCCAGGAGTACAGCTCATGCACCTGCTAGTCTGTCCACACTCCCTCCTCTGATAAGCAGCTCACCATCAATATGCAATGTAAAGAGAGTTGTGGTGTGGGTGGGGTTAGCTTCATGAGCTGTGATACATGCTATATGTAAGAACTCTGATTGTTTTGTTGGGATCAAAGTCTTTTTTCCTACATTATGCTGCTCTCAGATGAGGTAACAAAAACCTGCTGACAGATTCCCTTTAACAAAAAATACCCTCTAAAAACATATACATTGCTCACAAAACGTTTGGGATATTTGGCTTTCGGGTTAAATTTCAGGATGATCATAAAATGCACTCTAAGTTATTTTACTGCCCACCAGACTTCCTGGGAGGGTCTACTCGAGTTTCCCATTGACGTCTGTGTTGCCCAGGGCTATGAGGAACTTGGTCCCGGGCCATGTACTGCTGGAGAGATGGCATACATGGTAAGTTTTTTAACTGCATGAGAGGACACACACAAGCTAGGGACCCCAACATAGAGAAATACTTTGGCGTAGTGTTGGGGCTCTATTGCATTGATCAATTCAGTAGCTAAATTTCTCTTGATTCATATGTTCATGGCAGTAATGCAGATTCCATTTTTCACATTTTCACTCTTACATATAGCTATTGGATTTTTCAAGTCAGTATTCACACAGCAGTTTCTGCTATTTCATGTATTCCCCTTACATAGTCACTGGTGTGCATACCTTATCTCCCCATAGTGATGTTATTTTAGGTTTTTGCACCCAGTTCAGACTTAGAATGGTGTTCCAAACGTTATTCCTTATTGTTAGTAGTTTTTCGTTTGTGAACCCTCCCCAACCACAGTCACAGTGACAGCGGGTAACCTCAGTGACAGCTCAGCTGATCGCGCTACTCACCTCAGTTGCTGCTTGGAGGTGACCAGAGCGGCGGTGTCTTCTGCAGCTCCTGTCACCTTCATGCTGGAAGCGACGCTGGAGGTCCGTGGAGTACGCCGGACATGGAGGGCTTTTTGGGGCTTATTAAATTGGTAATGAGGGAATTTGTTAGTGTTTTTTATTTCTAATAAATGATTTTTTCGTGTGTGTGTGTTTATTTACTGTAACTTACAGATTAATCATGGAGGGTGTCTCATAGATGCCTGACATGATTAATCCAGGACTTATTGGCAGCTATGGGCTGCCATTAACTCCTTATTACCCCGATTTGCCAACGCACCAGGGCAAATCGGGAAGAGCCGGGTACAGTCCCAGAACTGTCGCATATAATGTATGCGGCAATTCTGGGCGGCTGTTGGCTGATATTGTTAGGCTGGGGGGCTCCCCATAACGTAGAGCTCCCCATCCTGAGAATACCAGCCTTCAGCCGTATGGCTTTATCTGGCTGGTATTAAAATTGGGGGGGACCGCACGCCATTTTTTTTAATTATTTAATTATTTATTTCACAGCACAGTATAGACCCGCCCACTGGCTGCTGTGATTGGGTGCAGTGTGACACCTGTCACTCAGCGTGGGGCGTGTCTCACTGCAACCAATCATAGGCGCCTGTAGGCGGGGAAAGCAGGGAATACGAGATTGTTTAATGAGCGGCCGGCTTTTTCAAAATAGTAAAAGCCGCCGGAGCAGTGAGAAAGCCGTGCAGCGCGGCGCCGGGGATCGGTGAGTATGAGAGAGGGCTGCTAACTTCAGTCACTCAGGGGATTAGCGGTCACCGGTGAGCCCTTCACTGGTGACCGCTAATCAGGACGCGGCACAGACAGAGCCGCAGCATGACAATGAAATCGGGTTAAGTTCACCCGAGTTCATTCTGACAGTGCGGCTCTGTCTATGTCTGCTGTCATCTGCCGTTCAGCTCTGCTACATGGCTGTCTGTGTCTGCTGTCAGCGGCCATGTAGCAGCGCTGAATGGCAGATGACATAGTAAAAAATACGCATTACACACGCATTACACACGAATTACACACGCTAGTAAAATCTCAGAAATAGCATCGCACTTGCGTTGCACTCGCACCTAACGTGAACTAAAATCAGCCGAGTTTTTTTCAGCCCAGTCGGACCGATTTTACTCGCATAGATGTGTTTCCACCCTTAGAATGGTGTTCCAAACGTTATTCCTTATTATTGGTAGCCAGTCCAATACACACCTGGAGCAGGGGACACTGTTCCCTTAGTTAGCAAAAGTATCCAGTTCTGTGCTTGCCAGGACTGGCATATTATTCCTGCCACTGACAAACCTTCTATCTATTCCTATGCTCCTATGCATATAACTATAATACATTTATGACAGCATAGCTTACACTTTAGAGTAGTCTAACACACACATTATGCGATAGACTTTAATACAACACCTAATAGGAGTGGGGGTATCCTGACCACCTCCTACACAAGGACAAGCACCACCATTGTACTCTCTGGAGCAGTGAAAATATGTTTACCTCTATCCCCCTCCCCTGTCTGATAGTAGTTTTGTCCACATAATATAAAACACTTGTGTCCCACCAATTTTTTTTTTATACTTAAGCCAGACGCTATACAGAAGACAATTTTTTTTTCACTAATCTTGCATTTTTAACCAGACAGAAAAATAATGCATCAAAGTTTTTTGATCCATCTCCAGGACCAGTATGGTGCAACTGACGTTCCCGATGACAGGAATAATCATATAGAACACCATGGAATCACTCGTGGAATCAGTTTGTCTTTGGTTAATCCCTGCCAAGCCGGAGGGGTAAAAACAACAAAGGCTAAAGAGTGCTTTACACGCTGAGACATTGCTAACGATATATCGTCGGGGTCACGGTGTTTGTGACGCACATCCGGCGCCGTTAGCGACATTGCAGCGTGTGACACCTAGGAGCGTCGATCAACGATCGCAAAAACGTCAAAAATCGTTGATTGTTGACACGTCGCTCCTTTTCATAATATCGTTGGTGGTGCATGCCGCTGGTTGTTCGTAGTTCCTGCGGCATCACACATTGCTATGTGTGACACCGCAGGAATGACGAACATCCCCTTACCTGCGTCCACCGGCAATGAGGAAGGAAGGAGGTGGGCGGGATGTTCCGGCCGCTCATCTCTGCCCCTCCTCTGCTATTGGGCAGCCGCTTAGTGACGCCGCTGTGATGCCGAACGAACCGCCCCCTTAAAGGAGAGATTATTCGGTGTCTCCAGCGACGTCACTAGGCAGGTAAGTGCGTGTGACGCTGCCGTAGTGATATTGTTCGCTACGGCAGCAATCACCGCATGTTGCACGAACGAAGGGGGCGGTGCTATTGCTCGTGACATCGCTAGCTATCGCTAGTGATGTTGCAGCGTCTAAAGCACCCTTTAGACATAATATATTTTTCTAGTAGTTACAAATAATTTTATAAAGTACAGAACCTAATCAGTATCAGTATATAAAATATCGAGCATGACTTCACAAAGATCAAGAAGAAATAGATTGCTTTACCATTCCTGAGCATTATGTGAATATACATCTACTCATCTAAGTATCTTTAATGCAAGATGTTATGTCCATCAACATAAAGCAATAGACATTTGTCAAAAATCACTGTTCATTTTTAATTCAATACATTGCACATCATACATTTCCACGAACACCCACGGTGCTTATATTTTAAAGATCTCTCTGTTTTGCCACAAATAGTCTTGATACAAGTGATATTTAATAATCAAGAAAGACAAATGCAATTGACAAATCAATCATATTCCTTCTCACTTAATAATGATAGCCTGCCACTGTTTTATTGTTATTGTTTTTTCCCGCTGGTATGTTAATGCGTTTTCATTCAATCGTGGAAGAATCCGTCCGTCCAGTAAGAACTCCCTGGGAGGCAGCATATTGAGTGCCGTGTAACAGCATTCAAACCAAACTATTTATTAGCAGCAAGTGCCAAACAAACAAGTAGTGCTCAACCGATAAAAACGGTTGACTACAAAGCTGGATTATTTATACACACCACATAATCAATATCACTTGCAGAAATGGCATAATGATTTCTTACTTTAGATCTTTATTTATTTGTAGAACTTCACTTTATAGAAAAGCTTTCCTTATTTTTTTTTGCATTATGTAATTTATTTTCTTTTTTTTTCATTTTTCTTAGATTTATTATTTTTTCTTTATTTTGTATTAATGGTATCTAATTAAAGATGAGCATATCTGTCCAAGGCAAATGGAATTCATATAAAAGTTTCTCCTGAATATTATTTTTTTATGATTTGCTTTGTCCTGGCTGCTATTTTGCTGATTTGTAGAAGGCCAGGAAAGAAAAAATAATAATAAAAATATATAATATTCACTTCACTACTCACCTTTCCTGCCATAGCAGGCCTTTGTCTGGTCATCTGTACAGCTCTTTCCTACCTCTTCTTTTTTCACTACTTCCTACCTAATATTCATCCATGAAAACTCTGCTCCTGGGCTTCTGGTGTTGATTAGGCCTCTGATGTCACGAAGCATTTTGTGACATCACCAGGTCATGAGGTACATCGCCCGAGGCATAGACAGTGTGACACAACTCGTGATCACATGCGTCATGACATCAAAGTACCTTCAGTGCCTGAAGACTGGACCTAAAGTGAAAATGGAAAAAGACAATGGTGCACGCTGGAGTGTGCTGCAGTACCCTCGAGTTATCCATGATACATGTAACTGAAGCGATGGACCGAGGGCCCTCTGCACTGCAGAACAAGTCACTGTATCAGACAGACTTAATGGGTAAACCAATAAGAAAGTTTATTTATCAGGGTAACAAGTGTAAGCTGCAGAGCAGCGGCGGGATAGGGGCAAAAAGGAACAAATGGTAAAAGAGACAACTCCAGATATAACAGTGTATAGTTCAGCTGAGGCGGATGGCCCAGGTCGCCACAACTAGTACAGTAAGCAATACAAGCTCAAGTAGCAATACAATGATATGCACATATACAACATTAACCAATCCTATTTTATCCACTAACCTGGATGGTCTCCTCCAAAGGAGCTGTGTGGATACCGCACTCTCACTATGGAGGCCTATACTGGTTCCCTCACCGCCGTACCCGGGCACTCACTCATGGCAGGACCGGTCCACTTTGGGGCTTGTCGGTACAGTGGTGCGCACTTCACTCCAGGAGGGCAATGCAGGACTTTTGTTCCCCAATTTTTGCTGGACAGCTGGGCTCATCAGACAAGGAACTCTGGTAGGCCGGATGCTGAATCTCCTATATCTCCATCCCTCTGCATGTCCTGGAATTCACACTGTCCCACCTTTTGCTTCTCTCTCCACTTCTCCCTGATCAGACCAAATCAGATCCAGCAGCAGGGGGAGATCTGGGCCCTACCATTATGCTCTGTTACTGAGCCGGTCTCTTAAAGCCACAGTACAGCACAATCTGAAAGTCAAAATGAAGCAACTACCTTAGTAGGGGCTGCACTCCCCTACACTACTGCACTGGGGATGAAGAGGTCTGGGGCACATTAATGCTGCCAAAGCAGGTGCAATTTTGCATTTTTATGAGCTCTTCGGCTGCAAAGGGCCCATATATTGTTTTTTGTGCCAGGGCCCTTGTCTGTCTGTGTCCACCAGTAATACTCATGATCTTTCACACCACATAATTTAAAAAAATAGTGTGTGGTCCCCCCAATTTTGATACCCAGCCATGCTAAAGTCAGACAGCTGGGGGCTAGTATTCTCAGGTTGGGAGACCCATGCTTATTGGGCCACCCCATCCTAAAAATACAAGCTTGTAGCCGCCCAAGATTGTTGCATCTATTAGATGTGACAATCCCGGCGCTTTACCCGGCTCTTCTGGATTGCCCTGGTGAGGTGGCAATTGGGGTAATAAGGAGTTAATAACAGCCCACAGCTGCCACTAAGTCCTAGATTTGTAATGGAATGCGTCTATGAGACCAACCATTACTAATCTGTAAGTGAAAGTAAATAAACAAAAATACAAAAAAAATCCTTTATTTGAAATAAAATAGAAAACAACACCCTCTTTCACCAATTTATTAACTCCCAAAACATCCCTGCAGGTCCGACATAATCCACACAAGATCCCATGGCGATTGTTTGCCAAGAGATGCATATTTCTTGCTGAATTTTTTACACCATATTCCTGCACCCATTCTATACCTCCTGTAAAAAAAAAAAAATATCGCATCACTACCACATCCTACCTCACGTGGTTTTCATGTGTTTTTTTGCAAGGAGGTGTAGATTGGGTGGATGAAGATGGTGTCAAAATTTCACCACAAAATTTGTATCTCTTGGCACTCAATGTTACTCTACCCTGCTAAGTAGATTCTGTTTACTTGACCTCAGCCCAAATTTGACCACCATCATATTCCTGCTCATTTTCACCGAGGAATGAGAATAATAATCACGGACTTGCTTAGTGCTGCCATGGAGATGTCCTTGGCAGCACACGCCAAGTCCATGATTTTTGCTCTCATACGTCAGTTGTCAAATCCGGTGCCCACAGGCTCTGGAAACTGCGGGCGTGGCTTCAGCCAACAGAAGGTTCCTCCCATATACTTATCAATGTTGTGCTACGATGCACAATGGGATTAGGTGTCATGCTGTTCAAAGGGTTAGTGTTACGGTTGCTGTGGCACTGGAGACTATGTTCGGATTTCTTGCTACTGCACATGTACGAGCACTGGAGACTATGTTCGGATTTCTTGCTACTGCACATGTTCAAGCGCTGGAGACTAAGTCCTATCTTGGAGCCATTGCACATGTGCGGGTGACATCATCGCTGACACGAGGTCACATGTCTCTGACACCTTCTAACCTGATTGGCCACTGGTCATGTGCTTGTGACACGTGGTCACATCTCTCTGACACCTTCTATGCCGATTGGTCGCTGATCATGTGCTTGTGACGCTTTGCTCGGTGATAGGCCAGCGTGACGTCATTGCTGTCGTTCTGGCAGCGGATTGGCTCTGGTGTCCTCCATCTTGGATGAGGCACAGAGTCTATATAAGACCCTGACGCACGCCGCCCGGTGCTCAGTCCTCTTGGTTCATGCATGAGAGTAGACGCTCTGTGCAAGTCCCTCTAGGCATCTCTCTGTCTATGCTAGGTGAGCACTACCGGCAAGGTAGCGTTCTTGTACCTTACAGCTTCGGCTGCAGTCCGTATCCTTACATCTTAGTGGAGCGGACATAGGCAGGTGCCTGAGGCACATGGTCCGGCTGGGCCTTGTGATTCTACTCGTAGGTGGACGTTGCTGCTAGGGTAACGTTCCTTATACTGTGTCTGGCAGTTGTTCGTATCCTTGCACACTAGGGGAGCGAACATAGGTAGAGCTTTGTGCGGCTTGTGCTGCTGTCCATCTCTTTTGCACCACTAGTGGAGCGGACCTAGGCAGGTGCCATATCTAGTGGTTCGTGTCCTCGCACACTAGTGGAGCGAACGCAGGTAGGAGCTTTGTGCGGCTTTCGCTGCTGTGCGTCTCCTGGCACCACTAGAGGAACGGACCTAGGTAGGTGCCATTTCACACTCACTGCTTTTGTCTCTGTGATCATTAACAGAGACCATACCACACACCCTCCGAGTAAGGGAGGACTTGCTTTATTTCCTAACTATATGCCTCTGTGAGTTTAACAGAGGACTTGCACTCTGCACTTGTGCTACTACTGTTTACAGCGGCACACTTATATACTCTTCCTCACTCATTAACCTATCCCTTTTAAGTTAATGCTAAATACGGTAGTCGCTGTGACTTTAACAGTACACGCCGTGATTGGCTCTAGTGTCACTAAGACGTATCAGTGTCAGTACTGCTTCCGTAGTACAAGATACCCCTTATCCTCTGCCATAGCCTGCAGCAGAGACTTTGCACGGTGGACCCTGACAGTCTGATATCCCTTTGGTTTTTATAATCAGACAGCCCCCGTAACAGTTAGTGAGACGTAGTACAGCGTATTCCCCACTAGGTGGCAGCAGAGTAGTGAAGGAGAGACAAAGTAACTGTAACAGAAAGGCAGCTGAAGTACAGCAGAGTAACTTCAACAGAAAGTTAACAGGTGAACCACCAGGGGGCCATAGAGTAGTCAAACAGTCAGGGTCTAGCCAAAAAAGTCATCACTGCAAAGGGAGGATCAAAATAAAGTCAGAAAACGGAACCGAGTCGGAAGACGGGAGATCAGGTATGCAGAGGGAAACACAATCAACAGACAGGAGCGGGAAGTCAGGGACCGGGACAGGCATATGAACGGGGGAGGGCACAAGTCAGGACACAGTAGCAGACAGGCAGGACAGATCATGACATAGGTGAGTGTCACAGCTCACATTCATTGCCAAATCATCTGGTTGAGCTGGGATAGGAGTGCCTTCTCGTCCTCGACTTTCCTGCTATTTCAGACCTTTTGCTGGACATTAGGTGAAGTCTCAGATATCCAGGATCGGCAGGACTAACCAAACTTAAAAAATTAAAATCTGCTTCTGTGCGGAATTGATCCTGGATATCTTGTTAGATGCCAGTCCCCATATAAGTTTATGGCGACCAGAATTTGGCACTTAAAAATAGTGGTAGAAGGGATAGGAGGATTAGAGCATAGAGCTATACTTCTCGAGTCTCCCGTTTCTGTGTTCGGGCCACTCACTCTTCTTCCAGGGCTGTTCATTTACCTTCATGCATATTCACTGCTTCACCTGTGATGAAAGGTAGCGAGGAGGCAACGTACCAAGACCAGCGACTCCCATCGCACTGGACTGCCCCACAGGTGAGTATAATAAAAGGTGTTTTTTATGTTACACAGAGTGGTCTGGGAACCTATATACACTATTCTAGAATGCTCTATATAAGAGTTCACTGGTGCTAACAGCAGCTTATAGGGGAAAAACCTGGTGACAGGTTCCCTTTAATACCTGCCCTACTGGATCTAAGACTTGCATAATAGGAGAAAAAAGGAGATCAGGCCACAATGTACATGTAAAAAATATTAGTTTTATTAGATAAAAACCGCATAGGTCAATAAGTACAAAAATCACACGTAATGGGAACAAGTCAAGCAAAAAAATGTGGGAATGTAGGGAAGATGCCTTTCTGCACGCTGGGCCACCCATGCTGGGATTTACCTATCGTACATACTTATGTTGAGACACGGTTTTCTCCTGTGATCCCAGCCTTGGTGGTCAAGTGGCGTGGTGCTATCCTTGCCATGGTGTACCTTCATGGAGAGGGGATATTTTTGACACTTGCCTTCAAACTTGATATTGATATATAATACGTTGGTGCATGTATGTCTTCTCTCCGTGGGGCTGTCACCTTGTCACGGGGGCACCTAGCCGCATAACATTGTAATGTGACGGCCTCATATACATTCAATTGTGTTGTACTTGGGCAGGTTGTGTGGCATTACGTTGCCCACACTTTTTCTCCATCTTCCCTACATTCCCACATTTTTTTGCTTGACTTGTTCCCATTACGTGTGATTTTTGTACTTATTGACCTATGCGGTTTTTATCTAATAAAACTAATATTTTTTACATGTACATTGTGGCCTGATCTCCTTTTTTCTCCTATTATGCATGTTCTCTGGAGTAGGTTCTTACCCTAGGGGGTCCCTATTAGTGGCCTCCCCGGTGTTTATAAGTATTATGGCGAAATTGTTATATCTAATTTGTCTTTCTGTGTTTTTCACAGCCTTTAAGCCTATTATCATGAATTTCCGCTCACGCGACCAAGCGTGGCGCACTCAAGTGGACAAAGTCTTCCAGGAATGTGGGACCACGAGTTCCAATTTTACTAGTGACCCGATCAATATGGACAACCAATCATTACAGCTTTCCATGCAGAAATATAGGGATTTATATAGGAGGAGGATTCGATTATGGTGGAACCGGGCTTTTTTAACTAAATATATAGAGAATTCCTGGGTACCCCGAGGACTCCGGATTCAAGTGTTCCCTTCGTTCCCCATGGTCGAAGATACATTTAAGAATGAGTGGGAGTCCAATTTACAATCTTGCTCCCTCAAATGTATGGACCTCCTGTCTAGACATAATAGCACGGCATTAGATGCTCTCGAATCTGAACTGGAGGGCCTGGAAAGGACCATCCAGAGTTTATGTACAGTCGATGCCTTTGACAAATTTAACCTTGAAGTTGCTAGTGAAGCCCAAAGATGGGAAAAAGAAGTTTGTGAGTTTAAATCCAAAAAGTTTCAACGTGATGCCCAGGATTATTCTTCGGGGACAGCCTATAGGTGGAGCCATCGGTTTAACCGAGGCCGTAAATTCTCAAGACAAGGGCCCCCCTCTCGTTCTCGTTCAACCTCACTTTTCTCAGAATCATCCCTGGAGGATGCACCATCGGGCTCATCTGACAGGACACGCAGCCTTGCAAATCCCACTGGCGTTATGACCCGAAGTCGCCAAAAGACATCTGACATTCCTTCCAAACCACTCGGAGGAAACAACAACAGGGGTAAATTGCAGGTATTAAATTTATCTACACATGTCCTGTCTTATGATGAGCTTGATGTGCTCTCCAGGGGGCTCAATTTTTGTCCGACCAATTCCTTTGATCTTTTTGTAGCGTTGAAAGATACGAATTTATTTGCCCGGAAATTACTTCTCAAGAAGTTATATTCACGGAGGCAGCAACACAATGATTTGAGCGAGACCGAGAGAGGCGCCCTTCAAGATCTCCTGGATCTACTTGAGGAACAAAACTCCAAACCAGGTGGGTCTCCTGATTTCTTACGGCCTAGATCCACACGTTTCCCCCCCATGTCTCTTTGTCCGGCCATTGATATTTTCCTTAGGTTGGTGACCGAGGACCTCAAAAAAGTATCCACTAAACGCAGGTATGATAACTTGACCCATCGGCAGAGGTTGGCGGTCACCTCCCTACAGAGTTACGATGACATCGTAATCAAGGCGGCAGACAAGGGGGGGAACATAGTGGTCTGGCCAGTAGATAAATACGAAAAAGAGGCATACAAACAATTGAGGGATAAAACAACTTATACACGGTTGAGTTATAATCCCACCACTTCTTTTTCCCTTCTTTTAAGGAAAATTTTGACACAGGCTCACCAAAAAGGCATTATTGACGAGAAGATGCTCCAGGGTCTGCTCACTAGCTGTCCACGTGTCCCTACCTTTTATCTATTACCCAAAATCCATAAAGATGCCCTCAACCCCCCGGGGCGTCCGATTGTGTCCGGCATAGGAGGGTTATGTGAACCTATTTGTAAATTCATTGACTTTTATTTAAAACCTTTAGTCGAAAACTTACCCTCCTATGTCAAGGATACTACGGACGTCCTGAGGCGTCTTGATGGCATCTTTATGGATTCAGATATGATCATGGTTTGTGCCGACGTGGAGTCGCTCTACACCTGCATCGGACATGAGGACGGTCTGGAGGCGGTCCGCTTCTACCTCTCAACCTCCGGTCTCGATGGCGCCTTGGCTGCTCTGGTTTTGGAGCTGCTCGACTTTGCCCTGACACACAATTATTTTGTCTTTAAAGACCTTTTTTATCTGCAGCGGCGCGGCACTGCGATGGGGGCTTCCTGCGCGCCCGCCTTCGCCAACCTCTTTCTGGGTTTCTGGGAGAGGTTGGTGTTTGGGGACGGTGGCGCTGTGGGGGGCTCCCATGTGCAGTGCTGGCTCCGCTACATTGATGATGTTTTTATTATTTGGCAGGGCACTGTCGGGCAGCTCAACCAGTTCATGGATGACCTCAATTCGAATTCTCTTAACATCAAATTAACATATAGATCCAGTAAAACACAGTTAGATTTTCTGGATATTAACATCTATGTGGATGCGTTGGGGGGCATTCAAACCGACGTCTTCCGCAAGGACACGTCGGTGAATGCCCTCTTACACGCATCCTCGAGTCATACCATGTCAACCATACGCGCCATCCCGACCGGACAGTTTTTGAGGATGAAGCGGATCTGCTCCACTCAATCCACCTTCGAAACCCAGTCGTCCGATCTCCGGTGCAGGTTTAGAGCGAGGGGGTATAGCAATAGATGCATTAAAAAAGGCTATCTACGTGCAAAAAATACCCCCAGAGAACATCTCCTCCAATACAAACAACGCCGGCCAGCCATGGACAGTGAGATCCGGTTTATTGGGACATTTAATCATGAATGGGACACGATGAGGGGAATCCTTGAGAGGCACTGGCCGGTTTTGTTTACCGAGCCCACCTTGGCCGGAGTGCTTCCTAGGAGACCCCTCATGACGGCTAGACGGGCGAAGAACCTGGGGGATCTTCTCGTCAAGAGCCATTACATTCCCCCCAGACAAAATCCTTTTGGGTCTAGGGGTCCCCTCCGGGGCTGCTTCCCATGCGGCCATTGTGCCGCATGTGGTAACATCATCAGGGCACCCACTTTTTCCTCTTCGGATGGCAAAAAGGTGTTCTCCATTAAGGATTATATCACATGCAGTACCACACACGTGGTTTACTACGCCACATGCTCGTGCTCCCTGATCTATGTTGGGCTCACGTCCCGTGAGCTCCGCATTAGGGTCAGGGAGCACGTGAGAGACATCCTTGCCGCTGCCTCAGTGGAGGATACTACTCTGCTGAAAACATTGCCACGTCATTTTAGAGCTGTCCATAACTGTAGCCCCAAATCCCTACAGATTAGGGGCATTGATGTCATCCATGGGGGTGTTCGGGGCGGCAATCTACGTAAGATTCTCGCCCAGCGGGAGTCGAGGTGGATTGTCTCCCTGAACACCCTCGTGCCCTTTGGTTTAAATGAAGTGGTCAGTTATGCTCCATTCTTATGACGCTTCTCTTTCTTATGTCTATTTTTGCATGTTTCTTTGGATAGACTGCAGAGTGGATTTGTCATTTTTCACATTCTGCTGTCCTAGTAAATGATCTGTTTCTTCGGGTCCCCTGTGCCGCACAACGTGTGACACAGGATATATATATAATTTTTAGAAGTGGTGTAAAGTGGGCTCCCTTATTTTTAATCGTGTTTGCTCTTATCTGTCACTCATATTATTTCCTTTTTATTTTTGTTTCTTTTAGGTCCTTTTTATCCTTCCTTCATAGGACAAGAATACTTCCTACTATACACTGGCCTTATTGTGTTTTCCGTGGTTTTGCAAACTGTAATTCCCGCCTTATCTCACCCATTGTAATATTTACATATTGTGTTATTACCAGCATATGTGTTCTGCGGTCACAGGACTGTGATGTTGCGCGTCCTCCGGCGTTCTGACTGCGGGCGGCTGCTGGGGACGAGCCTGACTGGTGCGCGCGCCCGGGTACCATAGTGACGCGTCCTGTGGTCCCGCGCGTGCGCCGTACACAGCGGGCTGTTGTTCCCTGCCGCCCTCCGTACTCCGGCGCCGGCGCACGCGCAGTGCATACATCGCAGTCTGGTTGATTGCAAACAGTTGCTGGCCCCAAAATAAAAACAGCGCAGACATGGAGCATCCACACCTCCTTTTGATAAAGCCATAGGCGAAACAGCTGTCAAGGAGGCTTCCTGCCTCTACAACCTGCCCTGCTACACCACACAGGTATCGTCTACTTGCCCTGCCTTTCTGCACGCTGGGCCACCCATGCTGGGATTTACCTATCGTACATACTTATGTTGAGACACGGTTTTCTCCTGTGATCCCAGCCTTGGTGGTCAAGTGGCGTGGTGCTATCCTTGCCATGGTGTACCTTCATGGAGAGGGGATATTTTTGACACTTGCCTTCAAACTTGATATTGATATATAATACGTTGGTGCATGTATGTCTTCTCTCCGTGGGGCTGTCACCTTGTCACGGGGGCACCTAGCCGCATAACATTGTAATGTGACGGCCTCATATACATTCAATTGTGTTGTACTTGGGCAGGTTGTGTGGCATTACGTTGCCCACACTTTTTCTCCATCTTCCCTACATTCCCACATTTTTTTGCTTGACTTGTTCCCATTACGTGTGATTTTTGTACTTATTGACCTATGCGGTTTTTATCTAATAAAACTAATATTTTTTACATGTACATTGTGGCCTGATCTCCTTTTTTCTCCTATTATGCATGTTCTCTGGAGTAGGTTCTTACCCTAGGGGGTCCCTATTAGTGGCCTCCCCGGTGTTTATAAGTATTATGGCGAAATTGTTATATCTGGATCTAAGACTTGCTGTTTTATTTTGAAGTCTGACGACAAATCCCCTTTGATCTATTTCTTTATCCAAGTAAACATCCAATCATTTAGCAAGTCTCTAACATTTTATGAAATAAAATAGTACATTTTTAGTGATGTGTAAAGACATTGCTTACACAAGTCAATCCCATTATTGGAGAACTGTCATTGTGTGTAGTAAATCGTCATTATATTGTTTTGTGCAACTGATTGCATGTGAAATACCATAAATACCATATATTTTATTATTTTATAATAAGCAGGGCCTTGGGCTTTGGCTTGATTGTTTATGCAACCCTTGGAAAATAAGTGTCCCCATGGACCACAAATTACGGCACAATGTTGAGATAAGTGTGTGACTTAACAACTCCTAATGAGACTGTCCCTGACCACTTGCTATTTTTTTTTTTCGTTAGTCCTCGATAATTAGAAGTATGCACCTCTGTACACAACAATAGAGATGATAGTAGTGTAGATTATTAATAGAAGGAGATGGATCACGCTTGCATCCAATACTTACCGGATGGTACGAGATTGATATCCATTGCTGATGTTGAAGTGCTCTCTTTGTGCATTTGATATCTTCTTCTTCTTTTTTTTTTATTGATAATTATATACTAGAAGCCACCTGATATTTTGGTTCAGCAGGAGGTAAAAGCATTTGATTGACTCATGGGAACCAAGAAGGTTTTTTCCACTGCATTCACAAGGCAGTTTCGCGAAGACTACAAACAAGAGCTGTGACAAATTGGAACAGCATACAAGTTTCAACTGGCCCATTGTGTATGACTAGTAAATTGGGAGCTGATATTTCTGACAGCTATGTATTAGCAAATCACGCTGTGATACCCCCCACCCGGCACCCTTCACAATAGTTATCTTCTGCAAACAGTTTTTTACCAGTCTTGATAAGCAATATAAAGCAGTTTATTGTGATTTCCAGTCATTGCATAAAGTCACAAGATGTTCAACATTGTTTTGCATAGTAAAATAAAATTCACATTAGCGTTAATAGTGCAAACGTAGCAGGATATCTTATTGGGTTTTTTACACCCAGGTCTATTACACTGGACATTATTTTCAAGAAATAGAGACAATGCAAAGTGATGTATTTCCAGTATGAGAGCCAAGATCGTAGAAAGAAAGCCAATAGATTAACTTGATTTTTTTTATTGCAATATAAAACATTTATATAGGTATCATTAGTATTTTATATTGAGAATTTTAGCCATTTCTTTTTGAGGAGTAACCACCAGACTATACTCACCAATGATTACAATTCTGAACTCAACATGTCCAGACGTGCAGACTTATACCAAAATTATGTTAAGCCCAACTGGGAAACAAATATGTTGGACTTCTTCAATTTAACCCCCCAACTGAAATTATATGCAGACACCTTTGGGTGTCATTTACAACATAGAGGTGCAGTACAATATCATGTGTCTATTATTTTGCACAAGCGAGACCAAAAAGATAATGCAGTGTGTAGTCCTACTTAGGCACGGTCATGAACTATTGGAAGTCTATCACTGTGAAAACGATATTTTTCAAATTCTATGTTCTGAAACTGTAATCTCCTTCATATATTATTACAGTTGAGCAGCAAAATTCAAATTAGTCTGTTTGTGGAGATTTTATCAGAAATATCGATTTGGAGAAAGGTTATTCCCCACAAATTGGATGTTCCCTATTATGCTCTTGGGATCTCTCTAGAATTAAGAGAATATGAGTAACTAAACCAATACTTATACTCACCTCCCTGCCTCCTTCTCCAAGTCATCCACTCCTCATCATCAACTGTCCGGTCATTGAGAGATCTTCTGATTACTGCTGTGAGCACTGAGAGATTATTTTATGCTAGGCCAGGACTTCCTGTTCTGATTAGGCCCAGGATGGTTTGCTCTACCGCTTGTAGGATCACAACATCATGATATCATGACGTGTGCCATCAACTTGACTATGAACTTCTGTCTCGGGCCTCATGAGAGTCAAAATTCCTGGCCTATCCTGAGGAAGCCCAGGGATTCACACTCTCAGTGGTGATAATAAGATGCGACGAGGATCTGTGACACTCCTTACCTAATCAGGGTGTAACAGGGAACTGCACTCCTTTCTCTTATGGTGCAGAACTCACCCTCCATGGTTCTGGGATCCTAACTATTGGTATTGCTTCCATCAGCATTCAAATCCTAGCCACACCTTACACCACAACTTGTCAGGCACACCAGTGGGTGGTCTAGCTGGAAAAGGGCCACCCGCCTAGGGGTCAGGCAGACTGGTGGAAGGGAGATAGTCAGTTGAGTAGTAGCCCTCAGAGAGTGAGGAGCTGAGGGAGTTTGAGCTCCCTGGGAGACTTTGGTTAGGTTGCAGACGGTGGTCTAGGATCAGAGGAGTCGGAGACCCGGTTGCAGGGTATTGGAGAAGGGTGCCCAGACTTAGTTTTGGAGAATGGTTGGCACCGGAAAATCTAGTAACCGGACAGGTACCGAGCATGGCAGGGTACTGGACCCTAGATCAGTGAGTAGCTTCACACAACCTGATAATTAACCTGTGGAGGATAGTCTCTTTATGAACTTTCCCCAATAGTTTAGAGATCGAAGGAACCAACACAACGAGGGAGATAGGGCTTTCCAGCTTATGCGGCCCACTGAAATCCCAAGTGTCAGCCATCGAGAGCACATCTCCTCTATTTTAATTATAGGGAGTGGGACCCCGACAGCTTTAGTACGAGGGGTCACTCAGAAACGTCTAAACACAAGTGCATTGAGGTAGGCTCCAGACCACCAGCAATACCAACAGAGACGGGTTCCCGGATGAGCCCCCCAGAGTGGCAGCGGCACCCAGAGACTTGGTTTACTCCTGTGTCAGAGTCTACTTAATGGTCGCATCAACATTCACACGGCCTGAGTGAGTATGCTGCTCTCCCCTGCGTCCTGCCTGCCGCATAGCCTGGACCACGCTTCAATACACCTTCACCATCCAGAGTCCCGGGGCCTCCCCTACCCATGATGGGAGCATCATCTGGCTGCCCCACCCCATCTTCCCTGGGTACTCCCATCGGCAGCGGCAGTACTCCCTTTACGGCGAACCACGGGTGGCGTCACAAACACGATCAAGCAACAGCAACCCCGAATCCGAGCAGTCCGACTGCTGCAGGGGTGGTACAGATCAAACAGATGATGAGGAGTGAAGGGTCAGCAAAATGGCAACCAGCAGCCATTATAATGACAAATCTGTACTGAAGCAAGTTACAAAAAAATCTGCATTTTGACGAATGCGTATTTTTTATATCAAGTAGAATTTAATTACACTCTAATATGTTCAATCATCTCTATTTTTGTTATGATTGCTTTAATATGAAGCTAAGGGTGCGAAAACAACTTTACATGTCTGAGAACGTTCACTAAGGCCCTACATGTACTTGTTTCCAGTACATGTGGAATCGTTTTTTTTCATGGATACTACACATATCCATTATAACCTATGGTGATCATCACATGTCCGTGTTTTCATCTGGCCCGTATGTACTACATGGAAACATATAGTTTTTTCCCCCAACAGCACGGATGGCAAGGGCCAATACAAGTCTATGGGTCTGGGAAAAAACATACAGCACACGGATGGCCGTCAGTGTGATGTACATGTTTACCATTGCAAAGTATAGGAGCTTTGTAATTTCTTTCTTTATTCATACTGGAAAAACACGTATGGCACACTGATGACACTCTTATGGAAAACACTAATGACACTGAAGTTTAAACTGGTGCGGAACGTTGTGGACCAGTCACATCTGTAAATGCATAGTGGACAGGTGCATGAGTTGCCTGCTATTTAGATACACTAGTCTGGTTAATAAATTGCAGACTGCTAATTTTTCCTTCAGGGACTTGGGGGTGGAAAATTGACTAAGTGCACTAATACGTAGGGTAACAATGGTTCATGAATAATGATGGGCGGACTCGCAGATAACCGGGACCAGCCGGTCTAACCATGTTAAAAACCCGGTTCCGACCTGAGATTGATCCTGGTTATCTGGCTGGATGCCTGTCCCAATACAAGTCTATGGGAACCAGAATCTGGCTATTAAAGATGGTGGTAGAAGAGATAGGGGGATAGGAGCAAGTGTTTCATACTTACCGAGGCTCCGACGTGGCTTTAACTGCTTCCAGGCTGATCATTCACTTTATTTTTATTTCCCAAGTGCCGAATCTGGATCATTAACTGGAATTCCCTGAGAATTCTGGGCCCGGACCCGGCACTCAGGTATGTTTGAAACTTTTACAGTCCGGGTCCGCCCATCACTAATCATGAACTATCTGTGTGAGAACTTGAAATATTTTCACACAGAGAAGAAATACTTTTATGTTAACATATGCTATGAGCAACCCCAAATTAAGTGGGTCCTTCCAGCCCATGTTACAATGTAATTAAACAAGGCACTGCGTACCTGCTCTAATCATTGTGGGTCCATCGTTGGGTCCTCAAGTAGTCTGTGTCAGGACCAGAAGCATTCTTTGGTCCCCTGACCTCTGAGGTATGTTATTGGCTAAAATAGGCATTTGACTGAAGTGGAAAGTCACATCATCCAAGATGTATCCAATGACATACTACTCTAGTCAATCCAGCCAATCAAAGACATCAATGGTCAAGTGACTGAAGAATGGTTGCAGCACCCTTGGGCATGCTACCCCAGTGGCCTGCAGGATCCTAAGGCTTTCTGGAACGCCCTCTGCTGACAACCCACACCTCACACACAGGTAGGGGCACATTCCTTGCGAATGGGTGGAGCATGTAGAGGATTAACAGTGGGCAGATGTGAGAACCAATCCCTTAGCTGTTAGCCTGAGGAAGTCACATGGCTTGTGGGAAGCGACAGGGGTTGCTAGGCAGAGTAGGCAGAGAGGAAAAATTACAGTTGAAGGGGGACAGTTGAAAGGAGTCAGTGAGTGAGAGGAGTGTAAGTCCCATGTAGGTGTGCTGCGCCTTGTGGTGTGCCAGTAATGGACATGACACAGTTCTCGCAGATTAACAGGTATTTACTCACTGGATGTTGCAAGTGCAGTTTGGTACGGCTGGTCAACCGACTTTCCTTTGTCCCGGTGCTGACTTGAGACCCAGTTGAGCCCTCCGTACACATGCAGAGCTGATGGTCCCCTTGCCTGAAGCTGTCGGTGACCTGCAGCGCTCCGCTCCTTTTCTTTCCGGGCCCAGTATAACAGGCCTTGCGGTCCCTTGTGGGGTAGGCTACTTCTCTGTGCCCTCTCCCGGGTCCTATATATGAGGCTGTGTCCCTGAGCCTATGGGTGGTGTGGTACCCTGGAAGTCCCCACACACGGCTGGATCAGCAGACCACTTGGAGCTGTCGTCTACTCTGGTGTCCAGTACCTCATCGTGCATAGTACCTGGGATCTTCTGTCTACCCTCAGGCTACTACCTCCTAGTCGCCCTTTGGGGTTGCCTCACAATCCTTACACCCCTCTCACTCACTGACTCCTTTCAACTGTCCCCCTTGAACTGTCGTTTTTCCTCTCTGCCTACTCTCCTTAGCAATCCCTGTCGCTTTCAACTGTCCCCCTTGAACTGTCGTTATTCCTCTCTGCCTACTCTGCTTAGCAACCCCTGTCGCTTCCCACAAGCCACGTGACTTCCCCAAGCTAATAGCTAAGGAATTGGTTCTCACATCTGCCCACTGTTAACCCTCTACATGCTACGCCCAGTTCTCAGGGAATGTGCCCCTACCTGTGTGTGAGGTGTGGGTTGTCAGCAGAGGGCATTTCAGAAAGCCTTAGGATCCTGCAGACCACTGGGGTAGCATAACCAAGGGTGCTGCATAGTGATCAAGCTTCCTGTCCTGTAAAGGCAGGACAGTGCGTGTACAGAGTTAACGCAGGTGATTATACCTCATTTTATTGTACTATTTCATTCCTTCTATAAAAATCCTTTCAAGGTTCATTTCTCCATGATGAGTTTGTAGTGCTTTTTTGATGCTGCATATTTTTACTGCATCAAAAAGTTACATTTGCATTAAAGTGGATAGGATTTGTAGAAGTCTTGAGTAGTGTTGAGCCACCCCCCTAGTGTTCGAGTTTGGTTCAGTTCGTTGAACGGCGGCTTAGTTCGACGAACACCTTCGAACCCCATTGAAAACAATGGCAGGCAAACACAAACACATAAAAACACATTATACATATACACATACAGTTAATAAAAATTGCCATTACACTTACAGGTCCCCGCGACGCGTCCTGCACTAGGTCTCCGCCCCTTTTCCTTGCTATATTTGCTGCGCCCTCCCGGTAACCAGCACTGATGATAGGACCTTCCGTGACGTCAAAATAGCATGTGACCAGTCACATGTCTATTATCTCTTTGGCTACAGACTGGTTACATGGCTAGACGTCAAGCTAGGTCCTGTCAGTGCATCTTTCAGGTACGCGGTGCTCGTTCCATCATCTCCGTGTACTGGCGAGATGCTCTGGCACATGGTCGGCTTCCCCGTTACTGCATGTCGGCGCTCTTTACAGAGTCAGCCCACATGCAAGGGACTGGCTGCCACAGCCGGTGAATTGCGGCACAGGGAATCACGTGATCGGAGCACCATTGCAATAGTAATCCTCCTTTCAGATTACTTTAGCAACGGTGGCAGCGGTGATGTCACCGCTTACAGCCCGCAGACTCTGCTCACTCACTGAGTGATTAGACTGCACAGGAGCAGCAGCGTCTTCCTCCCATGCAGTGCTGTCTGATGTAGCAGAGCTGCATGGGTTGAAGGAGAAAGAAGACAAGTCCAGGATCGTGGAGGGCTGAGAGGGAGTAATAAACAAGGAGTCTCTAAGTGTGTCTGTGCATTTATTTCTATTAAAGTATTTTTTCTCTGTGTGGTGTCTTTTTTTTTAACCCTTTATTGGAGATTCTTAATGGCCGGGTCAAAGTTGCCTGACATTAAGAATCTCTGGCTTAATACTAGCTAGTAAAACAAAGCTAGTATTAACCCATTATTACCCAGCGAGCCACCCATCACCAGGGCAGCTGGAAGAGTTGGATACAGCGCCAGATGATGGTGCTTCTATGAAAGCACCTTTTTCTGGGGCGGCTGCGGACTGCAATTCGCAACAGAGGGGCCCAGAAAGCTCGGGCCAACCTGTGCTGCGGATTCCAATCCCCAGCTGCCTAGTTATATCTGGCCGGACACAAAAATGAGGTGAAGCCCATGTAGTTTTTATTTTTTAATTACTTCATGAAATTCATGAAATAATTAAAAAAAAGGGCTTCCCTATTTTTTTATTAGTTCCCAGCCGGGTACAAATAGGCAACTGGGGGTTGGGGGCAGCCGTACCTGCCTGCTGTACCTGGCTAGCATACAAAAATATGGCGAAGCCCACATCATTTTTTGGGGGGGCAAAAAACTCCTTCATACAGTCCTGGATGGAGTATGCTGAGCCTTGTAGTTCTGCAGATGCTGTCTACTCTCCTGCATACACCAGTGGATGAAGTATGCTGAGCCTTGTAGCTCTGCAGCTGCTGTCTGCTCTCCTGCATACACTAGTGAATGGAGCATGCTAAGCCTTGTAGTTCTGTTCCCTCTGCCTCTCCCTCCAGCATACAGTCCTGGATGGAGGATGCTGAGCCTTGTAGTTCTGCAGCTGCTGTCTACTCTCCTCCATACAGACAGACAGCAGCTGCAGAACTACAAAGCTCAGCATTCTCCATCCAGGACTGTATGCAGGAGTTTTTTGCCCCCCCCCGAAAAAAAATTATGTGGGCTTCGCCATGTTTTTGTATGCTATCCAAGTACAGCAGGCAGCTACAGACTGCCCCAACCCCCAGCTGCCTATTTGTACCTGGCTGGGAAGCAAAAATATAGGGAAGCCCTTTTTTTTTATTATTTCATGAATTTCATGAAATAATTTAACAAAAAAAATGACGTGGGCTTCGCCCAATTTTTGTGTCCAGCCAGGTACAACTAGGCAGCTGGGGATTAAAATCCGCAGCGCAGGGTGCCCAAGCTTTCTGGGCACCCCTGCTGCAAATTGAAGTCCGCAGCCACCTCAGAAAATGGCGCTTTCATAGAAGCGACATCTTCTGGCGCTGTATCCAACTCTTCCAGCTGCCCTGGTGATGGGTGGCTCACTGGGTAATAATGGGGTTAGGGCTAGCTGTATATTATCAACTGGTCCTAAGCCCGAAATTCATGGTGCCATGCCAATATTAGACATGGCCACCATAAATTTCTAGTACAGATAAAAAAAACCACAACACACAAAAAAATATTTTTATTAGAAATAAAACACAACACAATTAGTGACTCCATCTTCATTCAAATAAAGAACCACCCTCCGCAGTAATCCTGGGTCAAAGGTCCCGCGTCATCCAATCTGGATCCAATATCATCTGATCGGTTTACTGGAAGGCAAAGCTATCAGATGATGTGTCAGGTTCAAGGGCCTGAATCACATGACACAGCAGCTGATTGTATAAACGTCTTTTATACAATCAGCTGATGCATCAGTGCAAAAAAACAAACAAAAGCAAACTACACACTTCTGTGCAGACTCCTGTCCAACAGCAGCAGCTGATAGTTTAGCCGGCCGGGCGGTAAAAAGCTGGTCTCACCGCTCGACTAATAGTGTCAGCTGATTCCGTCAGGTGACCGCATCAGTTGATCATCGCCAGGTCTGAGAGAGAGAAAAGAGAGAGAAAAGATAGAGAGAAAAGAGAGAGAAAAGAGAAGAGAGAGAGAGAAGAGTGAGAGAGAAAAGGAGAGAAGAGAGAGAGAGGGGAGAGAGAAGAGAGAGAGAGGAGAGAGAAGAGAGAGATGAGCGAGAGAGGGGATAGAGAGAAGAGAGAGAAGAGAGAGGGAGAGAGAGAGAGAAGAGAGAGAGAAGAGAGAGAAGTGAGAGAAGAGAGAGAATAGAAAGAGAAGAGAGAGAGAGAAGAGAGGGGAGAGAGAGGGAAAAAGAGAAAAAGAGAGACTGAGAAAATGGTAGAGAAAGAAAAAGAGAGAAAAAGAGAGAGGGAAAAATAGAGAAAAAGAGAGAAAAGAGAGAAAAAGAGAGTGAGAGGGAAAAAGAGAGAGAGAGAGAGAGAAAGAGAGAGAGAGTAAAAGAGAGAGAAAAAGAGAGAGAAAAGAGAGAGAAAGATAAAGAGAGAAAAAGAGAGAGAGAGAAAAAGAGAGAGAGAAAGAGAGAAAAAGAGAGAGAGAAAGAGAGAGAGAGAAAGAGGGAGAAAGAGGGAGAGAGGGAAAAAGAAAGAAAGAGAGAGAGAGAAAGAGAGAGAAAAAGAGGAAGAAAAAGAGAAAGAGAGAGAGAGAAAGAGAGAGAGAGAAAAAGAGAGAGAAAGAGAGAGAGAGAAAAAGAGAGAGAGACAGAAGGAGAGAAAGAGAGAGAGAGAAGAGAGAGAGGAGAGAGCAATGCAGCCTCATTCCGTGAACTGCTCAGATTTTAGAGGTGTGTCCCGCGGCTCACAGCTGATGTCCGGCCCCTCCCCTCAGTGCATAATTAAATTATAATTAGAAATGAATAATAATTATAATTTAAAATAAATTAAACTCTTTACCTGGACGGCCGGGACTCGAACTCGTGAACTAACTCTCCTTAGGCAGTAGCTCTAGCCATTGAGCCACTGTCTCTAATGAAAAGCATAGGAAGATTTGGTAATCTTGACCTCTATACTGCAGTAGAGAATCTAGAAGCAGATTGTTCACCTGAAAGGATGGATGGATGGTGAAAGGAGGAAACACTGGCACCATTCAGCGAGCTAACCACTCAATCTTCCTATTTCAGGTTTAAACACGCATTATATGGCTTGTAAATTTCCTTGCATTCTGGCCACGGTGCTCATTCCAATGAAAGGCCACGCCTTTCCCCCTGACCTGATGGTCAAATAAAACAGCTTTTTTTACCACATATTTGGTGAGTGCCTTTCGTCTCTTTTCACATGGACTGGATGGGTGGATGGATGGATGGGCGGCTGGATAGATGGATGGGCGGATGGATGGATGGATATGATGGGCGGATGGATGGATATGATGGGCGGATGGATGGGCGGATGGATGGATGGGCGGATGGACGGACTCCAACACCGCCCAAAATCACTGGAATTTGAAATTGGCGAACCATTCGACTCAAACATCGCTCAACTTTAGTCTTGAGCCCACAGTGTTTTTATTTTACACTATGTAAACTGACCTGAGGTGGGTGTTTGAAATCCACCATATGTTAATTTCTCTTGAGATTACGCTGAGGTTTATGTGCACACTTGCCTCACAGACTTGCATTAGATGCAGAAAATCTGCAGGTAAAAATGCTTTCTGCTTTTTTAGTGCAATTCCTAATGCAATTTTATGGGGAAAATCCACACATAAAACTCAGAATACTGACAAGAGAAAATGACATATGGCATATTTTAAACACGCACCGCAAATCAGTTTACATTGAGCAAAAAACCCAGTTGTTATTTCTGTAAATCTCATCCACTTTATTGGATTTGTAATTTTTGTGCCAATTTTCCCCATAGAATTGCATTAGGTGCGGAAAATCCACAAGTAAAAATTGCATACTGCGCTTTTAGAGCAATTCTGTTGAGGAAATACATTAAAAACACATGTAAAGTGCACATGATTGTATCAATAAAGTTTTGCCAAATCCAAATACTAGAAAGTATAACAACAAAAAATATTAATTTTAGACTTGACATAACAAAAAGAGACAAAAAACAGTGTTATAATCACGATAAAAACAGATGTAGAAAAATCTACTCAATAGCACAATGAAAAAAGTCATGGAATTAGCTGAGCTGTGACATCACACTCCTGCTATGCCCCTGTCCCACCCCAGCTCTGTCCATTTTGTCAGGGCTGGGAGAAGTTGAGTTTTGGATAAATTGTGTGACTTTCTAAAGAATTCCCGCCTAATGTCCTTTTCAGGTAAATTCCGCAAAGAATAAACATATGCACAGCAATATCAAAACAACATTGCTGTGCACATATTCCGTCTTGTTACTTCTTTTAACTCTTTCAGGTTTTGGAAATCATAAAGTGGATAAAAGACATAGCATGCTCATTCTTCTGCTAGGAAGCTGCTTGCTACTTATAGTTTAAAGCACAACTCTAAATTTTTTTATTGCACCGCTGGAGTAGTTGTTTAAATATAAGTTGCCTGTGCTTCCTATCTTATACTCACCTATCACCATCGTCATCTTTTTTCAGCGGCACAACGATCAGTTTTCTGTGATTAGTGACCTACCAGAAGCTGAAGTTCCAGTATTTCATAGCGCTGGAGGTCACAGCTCAATGTAAGTCTATGAGAGCCTCATTCTTGCTCTCATAGAGATTCATTGAGTGCTTGTGATGTAACTTCTGACTTCTCAGCAGTCAGAAGATGGCATCATAGGACCAGAGCGGCACAAAAAATTAGAAAGCCGCTGGAGTATATGACAGGAGGCAGGGGACTTACATATATGTAAATTTGTTTTCTCAGCTGGTACTAAGTTCGAAATTCATGGTGTCACACCAAATTAGACATGGCCACCATAAATTTCTAGTAAACAGTAAAATAAAAACCACAACACATAGAAACATTTTTTTCATTAGAAATGAAACAAAAAAAAAACATTTAGAGACTCCATCTTTGTTATAAAAAATCCCTAGTTCGACATAGTCCACAGGGAGAGCAATGTCAGCTCTGCTTCATTGCGCTGTACAGACTAGCGTCCCTACAGAGCGAGAAGCAGGCTGACACTGACAGTGACAGTCAAAGTTCAATCGAGTCCATGGCTAAGCCATGGACTCGAGTGAACCCTGACATCACTGCAAACATGGCCGAAAAAATATGAAGACTGATGAGTGACGAGCAGTGCAGTGAATACCACTGGAAGTTAATGATCGGACCCGGAAGCAGGAACGGCCAGAAGACAGAGGGTCTGCAGGAGGCGTCGTGGGAGTGGTAAGTGTAATGACAATATTTATTATTAACTATATTCTTTATTTTACAGCCCCCGCCCCATCCCATAACTGTAAAGTTCAAGCTCGGGGTTTGGACACAAGTTCACGTCATCTCCAGCCCCGAACTCGGACTTTATAAAAAACTCGGGCGAGTCTCCCGATCCCGAGCATCGGGGGTTCGCCTATCACTACTAGTGACGAATACTGGAATAGTGCTAGAAAAAATAGAGTTGTTCGGCAATGTTGCATCCAAGGTAAATATTTCCAATTTATTGCTTCCCAGGGGATTTTATTATCTATTTCATTGCCATGTTTGATTTTAATTTTTTGCAATAAATTGGAAAATTTTGCCTTTGATACAACATTGCCGGACAACTCTCTTTTTTCCTTTGGAAGTTTATGCCGACCTTTTGCCATGAGAACTGCCCAAGGATCCCTCCATTTATATACCGCATAGTGAGCTGGAGTTTTTCATTGACTGTAGTTGGAATAGTACTAGGTATTCGGTGTGAATAACCCGAACCTGAATATTTAGTATTCACTCATCACTAATCCTAACCATTTCAGTTCACATATCCAGTTAGACTTTGCCATATCTTTGAGACGATAATGCTTATAATGCTGTATTGACATGAACATGCAAAATTATTCTTTTTATGGCCAGAAAAATATTAAGATTTTTCATTCTTGTTTTCATCCGTATGGAATTTGTGTGTTCGCTTTTTAAGTCTGAATGGAATACAAATGTCCATTTTGTATATCAACATTGCATCTGTTTATTAAAAAATGTAATAATGTGATCTATTTTTTTTTGTGCTCCCATTGATTTATAAAGGGTGAGTTTGATCCAAAATACAGATCATAGCACACACTGCTATTTTTTTTACATGCAGACTATCATGGTGTAAAAACGTTCACGTGACATTACCGCGTTGACTTGTACTAGTCCGTGTGCTGCCCGTATGCTATCAGTTTTGCATGCAGAGAAAAGAAGAACATTGCTGCTATTTATTAAATATCAACAGGCAATTCCAATCCATCCTTCTTTGTATTTCTCCTCTATATGATTATCCATAAAATTATCAGAGGTAAATACCGTATTTTTCGTTTTATAAGACGCACTGAATTATAAGACGCAACCAAAATTTAGAGGAGAAAAATAGGAAAAAATCATTTTTAATGTTAAAATGAGGGTGTGTCTTAATCCTACTTACTAGAGGGGAGCGGCAGTGATTTAGTGGCTCAGGGAGGTCACAGGAGGCAGATTAGGCAATGCTGCAGGCTCAGAGGAGGGGGTGTTGCGTCTCAGGAGGGTCAGTGGATTGAGGGTTGGCGATACTGAGATCTCACGGTGGGCGCCATTGATCTGCCGGCGTGCTGCAGGGGTGTCTCTGTAGTGTGGGACTCTGGAGTGTCACAGGATGGGGTGTCGTTGCGGCGATGGGCACCTGATCTGACTACGGGCTCTATTGCATCGCCTTTCGGTTGATGTGATGAACTTCAAGAAAATGGCCACGGAGGGGGCGCGTGGGCAGAAAGGACATTTTCTTGAAGTCCATAGCGTAAATCTGCGCATGCGCCACCTCCACAGCCATTTTCTTGAAGACCATAGCGTAAACCGCAGGCGAATCAATAGAGCCCGCAGTCAGATCAGGCGTCTGCTACCGCCTCGACACTGCAGTGACACCCTTAGTATCACCAACCATGTATCCTATGACCCCACTCCAACATCGCCACCCCGGTAAACGATATCCACATTGTAAGACACACCTCCATTTTACCGCCCAGTTTTGGGAGCAAAAAAGTGCATCTTACAATCCAGAAAATACAGTAATATATTTCTGAATGTGCAGTTAATTTTCAGCATAGATGCACATTTATTAGATTTATTTAATGGTCATTTTCAATTTTTTCCCAATTTAATCCAAGCAATTCTCAAAGATTTTTTTTGTACACAACACTGGTAAGTGTTTTACTGTATTTATAAGTTAACTTGCAAGTAAATAATGCTTAGAAGAAGCTATGCCAGAAAATGATCTAATTCACGATGTAAAATAATGCAGGAGCGCGGAAGATGAACATCTGATTTGTCACATCTGATACACTAATGTTTTATCCAAAAGGAAGAACACATTGTAACATGCTCATTCATCTGAAAAAACACCACCTGGCTCTTGCAGGCACCTACTCATGAAAAAAAATCTTAAGATTAGTCCTCTTTAGCCATTTTAATGTGAAGACACTCGTAGTTTACTGCTATGATTTTTAAAGTTAATTGTAATGTCAAGCAGCTAATTAGTATTCGTTAATGAAGATGTTTTGTCATTAGAATAAAAAAAAAAGTTTGAAAAAAAACATCACGTGTTTCTAGAAAACACACGCTGAGACCATGCGTCAATGAAATCTGCTCTCACTTAACGAGAGATGAAGGTATTATTTATACTGCTCGCTTGTTCAAGTCTTCTGGAAAATATGAACCAGCTAGAAAAATCTGTTTCACAAGTTTGTGGCTTTCCTGTTTGTCGAAGGTGAGATATAAAAGGAAAAAAAATAAATAAATAAAAGTGACAAACAAACAGCTAGTCAATCAGTGCATAGGAAAAGATCTCTTAAAGACATAGAGTGGCATGTAAATGTTTGGGCACCTCTGGTCAAAATTACTGTGATTGTGAAAAGTTAAAGAGGAAATGATCTATAAAAGGCATAAAGTTAAAGGGGTGGTTCACCCATATTTTTTATTGCCTAGTTCGATATTATATTGAGAAACAATGTTTCTCTCATATACCTTGTGTTGGCAATAGTGCCTGTGAGAGGCGCTATTGCAGACCGCTGTTCCCCGCTCTGGTGACGTTACGTCAAGTGCCACACACACCACATCCCTGCGGCCAGCTGCAGTCTTCCTGAGTCACTGGGCTGTGGGCAGTGTTTCACCGCTGTCACAGCTCAGCGCGTCTCCTGCTTACAGCGTTCTGCTGTGAGGGAGGAGGGAGCAGGGAGTAGATGGGCTGTGACAAGCGGTGAAACACCGCCCACAGCTCAGTGCGTCAGGAAGACTGCAGCCAGCCGTATGGATGTGACGTGTGCGGCACTTGACGTGACGTCACCACAGCAGGGAACAGCAGTCTGCAATAGCGCCTCTCACAGGCCCTATTGCCAACACAAGGTATTTGAGAGGAACATTGTTTCTCAATATAATATCGAACTAGACAATAAAAATATGGGTGAACCACCGCTTTAAAGATGACATATTTCCTTTGTATTTTAGGCAAAAAAAAAAAATATTTTCATCTTTGACACTTTAAGATTAGCAAAAAAGGAAAATGAGCAAATGCAAAAGTTTTGGCACCCTGCAAAAAACCTAACCTAGTACCACCCCCTTTGGCAAGTATCACAGCTGGTAAACGTTTTTTGTAACCAACCGAAAGTCTATCAATTCTTGTTTGAGGGACTTTCATCCATTCTTCCTTGGAAAACTCTTCCAGTTCTGTAGAATTCCTGGCTCGTCTTGCATGCACTGCTCTTTTGAGGGCTAGCCACAGATTTTCAGTCATGTTCAGGTAAGGGGACTGTGAGGGCCATTGTAAAACCTTCAGCTTGCACCTTTTGAGGTAATCTATTATGGATTTTGACGTGTGTTTAGGATCATTATTTATTGGTAGAAGCCATCCTCTTTTTAACTTCAGCTTTTTTACTGATGGTCTTATGCTTGCATCAAAAATTTGATGAAATATAATTGAATCCACTTTTCTCTCTACTGGTGAAATGTTCCCGTGCCATTGGCTGATTCACAACCAAAAAAGCATGTTTTGTCCACCCCCATGCTTAATGGTTGGTTCTTGGTTCTTTTCCTGAAATTCTGTGCCCTTTTTTCTTCAGAAAATAACCTTTGATCAATGTGACCAAAGAGTTTTATTTTAACCTCAATGGTCCACAGGACTTGTTTCCAAAAGGTATTAGCTTGTTTCAATATTATTTGCATTCTTTTAATACTGAATTATATAGTGAGGACACAGGAGAGGTTTTCTTCTGACTCTTCCATGAAGACCACATTTTTCCAGGTGTCTTTGAACAATAGAACAATGTACCACAATTCTAGAGTCTGCTGAATCTTCCTGAAGGTATTTTGCAGACATGCAGGGTTTTGATTTGCCTCTCTAGCAATCCTACAAGCAACTCTCACATAAATTTTGTTTGGTGTTGCAGACCTTATCTCGACGTCCACTTTTCCTGTTAACTGCCATTTCTTAATTACATTTCAAAGTGATAAAAGTCAAATAGACAGAGATACTGTGGAGGAAAAAGCGCAAAAAGGGTCTTATCTGGTGATATACGAGGGGGCGATCCAAAAGTAATGATAATCAATAATAAACACAATGAATATATTAAAAAAAAAATTATATTTTCTACATAGTCTCCTAACAAGTCTATACATTTAGTCCATCTCTTTTCTAAACTTAGAATTCCCTTCGAAAAAAATTCTTGATCTTGACCCTCAAAAAAATCCCCACGTCGCTATTGTCGTTAAATTTCTTGCCCCGGAGGTGTTCCTTGAGGCGAGGAAAGAGAAAGAAGTCACTGGGGGCTAGATCTTGCAAATAGGGGGGGTGTTCTACCAGTTCAAAGCCCGCTTCTTGAATGGTTGCATGGCAACTGCAGCTTTGTCAGCCGGCGCGTTATCTTGGTGAAACAGCACTCCAGCCCGCAGTTTGCCGCGCCTTTTCTCCTTGATAGCCTCCCGCAATCTTCTTATTTGTTCTGCGTAGTAGGAGCCACTAATAGTGGCTCCCTTCTCCAAATAGTCCACCATAATATTTCCTTCAGCATCCCAAAAAACGGACGCCATAACCTTCTTTGCTGAGCTTGACACTTTGAATTTCTTCGGCGTCGGTTCGTCGGCTCATTTCCATGTCATCGATTGTTGTTTAGTTTCGGGATCAAAGTGGTGGATCCAGGTCTCGACCATGGTCAAAAAACGTGACAAAAAATTCTCCTTGTCTGCTAGGAACTTTTCGAGATTTGCTATTGAAATGTCAACTCGTTTCTTCTTTTGCTCGTCGGTTAACATTTTTGGCACCCAACACGCGGAGACCTTTCTCATATGCAATTCTTTTGCAAGGATTCTTTGAATACTGCCATATGAGATCCCTGTGACCTCAGCTACATGCCTGATAGTCACTCTTCGATCTGCCAATACAACTTCTTCAACTTTTTTCACATTTTCTTCATTGAGGGACATGGATGGGCGTCCTTCACGATGTTCATCTTCCGTCGATGTTCTTCCCAGCTTAAATTCCTTGGCCCAGCGTGCAACTGTGGAATATGGAGGAGAAGAGTCCCCAATGTTGCCACCAAGTCGCTGTGTATGTCTTTGGTAGTCATTTTATTCAAGCAGAGGTATTTGATGACAGCTCTGAGATTGTTTTTTTCCATTTTGATGTTCACTCCTCGGCAGGTCAAATTCAAATGAATGTAGCTGTCGGGAATCGTGGCCTATTTAAGTGATTTTTTTTCCTGGACTAGTGGGTACCTAAGAGAGAAGAAAACATTTTATTTTAATTTCTGTGTGCAATAGAAATAACCGATTATCATTACTTTTGGATCGCCCCTCGTATAGTGGTTAAGTGCAATTAAATACAGTCACCTGGCCGGGTTGTGAACTTCACAATACATGTATCAGCAGCAGTCCTGGGATATTTAGATTAAAGATAAGAGAAGAATCTGTTTTTTTTTACTGCACTATCACCAAGAAGTGATGTTGGTTAATTATTCTCTTTATTTATTTACAGGTCAAGTCAATGCGTTTCTGAGGTCGCAGCCTCCTTCATCAGATTTTCTCTGTTGTACTGATGAAGGAATTTGCGACCTTAGAAACGCGTTGACTTGACCTGTATATGAATAAAGAGAATAATTAATCAACATCGCTTCTTGGTGATAGCGCGGTAAAAAAACCCTGATTCTTCTCTTATCTTCAAAGTGATGAAAGTGCAACTTGAAAATGCTTTGTTGTCTTCTAATAGCCTTCTACTGGTTTGTGGACCTTCACCATTTTCATTTTCAGAGTGCTAGGCAGCTGCTTAGAAGAACCCATGGCTGCTGTTTTTTGGCACAAGGTTTTAGGAGGCTGGGTTTTAATAAAACTGAGAAATTTGTATCACCTGGTCTTTCCTAACAATGACACTGAACAAACCAAAACTTTGGCATTGGCCTATTTTCCTTCTTGTAATTTTTCAAATGTAAAAGATGAAAATATTTTGTTTTTGCTTAAAATAAAAAGGAAATGTGTTATTTTAACCCCTTCAGCCCCGGGGCACTTTCCGTTTTTGCGTTTTTGTTTTTTGATCCCCTTCTTCCGAGAGCCGTAACTTTTTTATTTTTCTGTCAATCTTGCCATATGAGGGCTTGTTTTTTTCGGGACAAGTTGTACTTTTAAATGAAACCATAAGTTTTACCATATGATGTACTGGAAAGCAGCAAAAAAATTCCAAGTGTGGAAAAATTGCAAAAAAAGTGTGATGGCACAATACTTTTTGGGATGTTTTATTCACACTGTTCACTATATGGTAAAACTGATGTGTGAGTGTGATGCCTGAGGTCGGTGCGAGTTTGTAGACACCAAACATGTATAGATTTACTTGTATCTAAGGGGTTAAAAAAAATTCACAAGTTTGTCCAATAAAAGTGGCGCACGTTTTGCGTCGTTTTCCGAAACACGTAGCGTTCTTATTTTTTGGGATCTATGGCTCAGTGATGGCTTATTTTTTGCGTCTCGAGCTGATGTTTCTAATGGTAGCATTTTTGCGCAGATGCTACATTTTTATCGCCTGTTATTGCATTTTGCGTAAAACTTGCGGCGACCAAAAAACGTAATTTTGGCGTTTGGAATTTTTTTGCCACTACGCCGTTTACCAATCAGATTAATTGATTTTATATTTTGATAGATCGGGCATTTCTGAACGCGGCGATACCAAATATGTGTATATTTATTTTTTTTTTAACCCTTTAATTTTCAATGGGGGGAAAGGGGGGTGATTTGAACTTTTAGGTTTTTTTTTTTTTTTTTATTTTTTAAAACTTTTTTTTTACTTTTTTTATTTTATTTTACTAGTCCCCCTAGGGGGCTATAGCGATCAGCAATCCGATTGCTGATCGCTATCTGCTGATCACAGCTATACCGCTGTAAACAGCAGAAATAGTCACTTTCTTTTTTCCTCTGCTCCGTGCCAAGGAAGAATGAAAGTGAAACCTCATAGCATCAGGCGTCATCACATGACCCTGTGCTATGATGGCAACCACCTAACGTCACGTGATCACTCACGTGACGTCCGGAGGGGGCGGCGGTAAGTAAAAAACATGGCCGCGCGCATATAGATCTCGCTGCCAGACTTTGGCAGCGAGATCTAAGGGGTTAATGTTCTGGGTGGAATGCGATTCCACTCGGAACATGTAGGCACACATGTCAGCTGTTGAAAACAGCTGATATGTGTGCCGATCCACGCCGCCTGCCCGCGGCAGGGGGCGGGGCTTACCGGGACACGATCCATGACGGAAAGATCCGTCCATGGTCGTGAAGGGGTTAACTTTATGCCTTTAACACTAGAAGTCACACAGAGGGGTCATTTAACATTTCTACCTTTGGAACCCAGAGACGGGTCGAATGCCATTACTGTCGCACCACAGGAGGTTGTTGTTCTCCATTGAGTTTAGCCACTTAGTTTCTAGTTAGTTCTATTCAGTTTAACTAAGGGTCATTTGACCTTCTTTCGGGACTTCAGGGGGGAGCTCGAAATTTCTGGGACTTCTAGTGTTAAAGGATCATCTTGCTTAACTGTTCACAATAACCTTAATTTTGACCAGGGTTGCCCAAACTGTTGCATGCTAATGTATTACAAAAAAAATAAATATTATTTTCACATCTATGATAAGTAGGAAAAAGTCTTGTTGACTCAAATAAAAATATATACAATATCCACAGCTGTTCTTTAGAAATCTGCTGGAGAGATACATAAAACCTTGCATTCTGACATTTGGGCAGATATACCTGCATGTATCCAGAATTCATGGCGCTGTATTAAGATATCGGCCACTCACTTTATACTGTCTTATATTTTGGAATATAGCACTGGGCCAAGCATCAGTTTTTGGAAGTCTTCTGATAACGTAACAAAGGGATATTCCAGAAAAGTGTGATCAGTGTTTACCTGATCCCTGAACCGCCACTGGCCAGAAATACTATGCAGCTGATTTACTAATCTTGTCTAATTCTTAGACAGCATAAACTATGGAGTGTTTTTCAACTTTTAGAATGTTTCCATGTTATCATCTAAGGGGAGAACTTTTTTCTTTGCGGAGACTGACAAACCAATTGGGTTGTCAGTGGATAGGAGTCTTATAGCTGCAATGCTCCTCTGGGAAATATGCAAATTGTCTCTTCAGGGAGGAAGGAGACGAACTCTACTACCACCTATTGGAAGTAGCAATCCTAAAAGTCAAAAGTGGCTCTTTAACAAGCCTTTTCATATGACTTAGGATTTAGGCCAGATCAGAATTGCAAATTGGGATTCTGATCTGGCATTAATCCTAGGTCATATGAAAAGGCTTGTTAAAGAGCCACTTTAGACTTTTAGGATTGCTACTTCCAATAGGTGGTACTAGAGTTTGTCTCCTTCCTCCCTGAAGAGACAATTTTAATATATCTCATGTTATCATTTTTTTTTTGACTAAGTACCCTGTCATTAAGCACTTGCAATTTATTTATTTATAGTCAGGGTATTTTTCATACAATTTTTCTCTTTGGTTTTTTTCTAGTCTTAAGGCTGCAATTCACATGCTTAATGTTGCATGTTTACTGAACATTGTTTCAGCTCAGTTTTTTGTGTTTTTTTGTATGTTATCTTGCCTTATTGCAAGTTGGGGGTGCAGCCCTCCTAGTACTGAGACTGAACAGCTGATTGCGTCTCACTTTGCTGTGTATTTTATCTGGGACCCAGCTGACCACTTGCCACCATCCATATTGGAGTTTTGACATGACACAAGTCAGGTATTGATAATGTTTTTAACTTCAGTAGGTTAGGGACTGTCTCAGATGGGTACACCGTGACGAGGTGAGACAGCTTTTTACCTTTTTGCAAAAATGTATACACTAAGTACCCTGTCATTAAGCACTTGCAATTTATTTATTTATAGTCAGGGTATTTTTCATACAATTTTTCTCTTTGGTTTTTTTCTGATTTACTAATCTTGTCTAATTCTTAGACAGCATAAACTATGGAGTGTTTTTCAACTTTTAGAATGTTTCCATGTTATCATCTAAGGGGAGAACTTTTTTCTTTGCGGAGACTGACAAACCAATCGGGTTGTCAGTGGATAGGAGTCTTATAGCTGCAATGCTCCTCTGGGAAATATGCAAATTGTCTCTTCAGGGAGGAAGGAGACAAACTCTACTACCACCTATTGGAAGTAGCAATCCTAAAAGTCAAAAGTGGCTCTTTAACAAGCCTTTTCATATGACTTAGGATTTAGGCCAGATCAGAATTGCGAATTGGGATTCTGATCTGGCATTAATCCTAGGTCATATGAAAAGGCTTGTTAAAGAGCCACTTTAGACTTTTAGGATTGCTACTTCCAATAGGTGGTACTAGAGTTTGTCTCCTTCCTCCCTGAAGAGACAATTTTAATATATCTCATGTTATCATTTTTTTTTTGTTTTGCAATATTTCCATTAGTTTGGATTTAGACCAAAAAGGGGGCATGGCTTTATTGGAGTGATTGGTTTTGATGAATTTATCATTTGTGGCTTTTTAAAAAATCATATAAAAAAGTCTCAGATTCCCTCCTCTCACTAGGTGGTTAGAAAGATGAGATGAGTGGATCTTTTGAAATTCTAATTCGTTGACTTCATGGAATATTCTCTAAAAATTTGATTTTGATGGCACTTTGACCTCTGTTCCAAGAATAAGCTATCACATTATTTCATTTTACTAGTTATGGGAAAGCAGTATACGTGGTTTGGCGAGGAAGAGGCATAATGCAGAATTACCGGCTGATGTAAAAAAGAAAAAATATACATAACCAAATGTCTTTGTTGCAGACATCCATGGGAGGACTATGAGAAGTTTGATAAAATGATTGCAAAAATTATCTCAGCAGAACAACGCATGACTGTTTGTGGAAGGGACTTGGGAGCTGAGCTCTCACCACAGGGGGTAGATGCCAGCTGTTAACCATTTAGATGCTGCTGTCAATAATTGAGAGCAGCACTGAAATTACATCATTTTCGTCTTGCTCATGCATGGGTTCCCATCAGCACTCCATGATGCGATTGTTAAATGCTAATGATTTACCATTGATACGGGGGGGGTCTGCTGAAGTATTCTGTAACTGCCATTGTGGTATTCCTGTAAGGCCTCTTTCACACGTCAGTGATTTTTGTACGTATTTGACAGGCAAATAGCTGAATCCAGGCAGAAAAATAGGTACTAAAAAGGGAAACCTAAAATATAACTTTTATTTCACGTGCTTGATAAAAAGTGAACCTAGGCTCACTGGGAGTAAGTAAAAACCAACAAATCACAGACATAAATATATCCTGTTGTGCACAGGGACAGAAAAACAGACCAATGAATTCTTGGCCCTTGGTGATAGGGTACAACAAATGATGGCCTCAAAATTGAATTGAGGATACTACCAAAGAGAAGACCCCCACCATCAAAGAGTTAACAATAACACTGAGACACAGCCCTACTCGTTCATAAAGCTGAATGTAACATAGACTCAGGGCATGTGTCACAGATATCAAAGGTATATGTTAACAATTACACTGGAACATATCCCTCCTCATTCATAGAGCTGAATTCAATGTCAGCATAGGGGCATGTGTCACAGGTATCAAACATGGACCATAGGGAATCATAATCAGTTGTCCCATAAGGGAGCGATCTTACCCGGTCCAGCTGATATATTGAAAGGGCGGCAGTAGGGAGGACCACCAAAGACGGCTTATCCAGGGGGGGCTGTCCACCAGCTCATCAGATCCCACAATGATAATGCCAGACGGTCACTTCCATATTAAGGCAGAAACTCACTCCCAACGCGTTTCATGGAAAACAATCATCAGGGGAGTAGGTGAGTTAAATTATATATGGCCCATATCATCCTATGTGGCCATTTCAATATGCCCGAAGAGATTCTAAATAAAACAGAGTTCAAAATAAGCCCTTCATATGTATAAACAAGAATCGAGGCCCGTTTCCTCTGTCCCACAAATCGTATACTTACCGCACTCATAGGTGCGTCAGTCATACGCCCATTCAAAGGAGCCGCGCTCCGTCCCCGGAAGCGGGCTCCTTCTTATAGAGAGGCGCATGCGCAGTAGCAACGTTCCGGCCGATGACGCGCGCTCCCAGAAGACACCGGGACCGGAAGCACGCGTCACCGGCCGCCGCATCACCACAATGGGGGCGCGGCCTCATCAGGTAGCGTCATGTCCTGGTGAGTGACGCCTGCTAGGAAACACAAATCAGAGCGTGGATCGCGCTGCCATAGCAACGCACAAACGCTCCAGCTCCGCCTGCAGTGCATCAATGTAAAAAATACCATATTCGTTAGTTAATATATGGTGGGTAAGAATCGCTTATGACAGCAGCATTAGTTATAGTATTGGTACAGTATAGACCCGACCACAGGTGCCCTGTTGGCATTAGTGTGAAAAAGAGAAACTACCACCCATAGAGAAGAGCTACATTTATTAGAGCAATGTTAAAAATAACAGGGCCCGGGACATAGATTAAGGAAGGTTCCTTAAAGGATACACGCCTTATGTCCACATGTCACACTTGCAAAATGGCAGTATTAAAACAACCATGTAGATATCCCAGTGACATAATTGCAGATTAAGTATTTGAGTGAGGAGCAACCAGCGGGAGCAAAAACCGAACATACCCAACTATACACAAGGCATATATACTGGGGAAAGAAAAAGGGGGTTTGTGGGGGGGAGGGAATTTGCATAGAAAGGCATGAGGGGGAGACAATTATGGTGCAAATGGGGAGATGGAACCTGCTCAGCTGTCAACCTAGCAAACCCTTTGACCCTACCTATCATGTGGGGGTCGGCACCCTAAAATCCCCCACGCCCATGGTGCCCCCACTCGGCCGTCGTCTTTCCCTCCTACACTTGCCCTAAGCCCTGCAGCGCTCCTAAAGGAAGGGAGTGAAGGACAGGGACTCATTCAGGCCCGTTGGTGCCATAGTGTTCAGGCTATAGATCCAGAAGCACTCCTTACGGAGTATCGTCTTGTCCCAATTTCCTCCCCTGATAGGGGGGCGAATGAGGTCAATCCCCATAACCATAAGGCTTTTCAAGTCGCCATCATGGAAATTGTTGATGTGTCTCGCAACCGGTGTGTCATTTTTCTTGAGGATATCATTTTTGTGTTCGCCCACACGTCTTCTCAGTTCTCTAATCGTTTTTCCAATATACAGTTTTCCACACATACACTTAACCCTGTATATGACTCCCCTTGACTTGCAAGTGATCAGTGATCTTATGGAAAAACTCTTTTTGTTGTTGTAATTGGCGAACTCCCTTCCTTCCTCAATGTATTTACAATTGACACAGTCATGACATTTAAAACATCCATGGGCCGCATTCGTTGCTCCCACTGGTCCATCCTCACTGAAATGGCTGTGGACAAGTCTATCACCCAGGGACTTAGCCCTCCTATAGGTAATGGAAGGATACGTCAAAAGATGTTTATCAATCAGTGGATCCATTTGTAGGACGTGCCAATACTTCGAGAGGATTCCCCTGAAGGCACCCGCCCCATTATTAAACGTGGTAATGAATCTAAGGATCTCAGCAGGACTCTCCTTCTTTTGATTGGGGTTCAGAAGTTTAGTACGATCCACCTTGCGTACCTCGTTGTAAGCCTTGTGAATAATGCCATCAGGGTAGCCTCTTTCTTTTAGGCGTCCCATCAAATCAACTGCCTGTTTATTAAAGCCCACTTCCTCCGAGCAGTTACGCCACATCCTTATGAATTGCCCCTTTGGAATCCCTCTCTTTAGGGGAACAGGGTGAGCACTTTCCCACTTCAACAGGGAATTCGAAGATGTAGCTTTTCTAAACGTGCTGGTGACCAAACGACCGTCAGGCCCCTTCTCCACCATCACATCCAGGAAAGGCAGTTTATCCCCACCGATCTCACTGGTGAACCTCAGGCCAATCTCGTTGTCATTTAATTTAGCCATAAACTGGTGGAAGTCACATAGTTGGCCCTTCCAGACAACGAAGACGTCGTCGATGTATCTAAGTCATAGGACGACGTCTTCGGTGTCCAGGTGGCCGCCAAATACCACAGTCTCCTCCCACCAGCCCAGGAGGAGGTTAGCATATGATGGGGCACAGCAACTCCCCATCGCGGTCCCCCTGAGCTGGTGATAGAAACTCCCTCCAAAGGTGAAGGCATTTTTTGTCAGACAAAATTCAAGTGCCCTCATAACAAAGTCATTGTGTTGGCGAAATTGACTTCCTCTGGATTCCAGGTAGTATCTGACAGCTCCTATTCCTGCTGTATGTGGAATAGAGGAATACAGCGCCTCTACGTCAATGCTGCATAGGAGCATACCCTCCTCCAAGAAGATACCCTCTATGCGGCGTAGAAAGTCTGTCGTGTCTCTGAGGTAGGAATTGAGGGACAGCACAAAGGGTCGTAAAATTTTATCAATGTAGATGCTCAGTTTCTCCGTTATGCCTCCTATACCCGAAACAATGGGGCGACCCTTTAAGGGATTTAAACCCTTGTGCACTTTGGGTAAAGTGTAAAAGGTCGCCACCACTGGAAAAGTGGGTAATAGGAATTCATATTCATTTTTATCAATAATGTTGGACTCCAAAGCCTCCCCCAACAGGGTTTTCAGTTCTTCTTTATACCCCGCAGTAGGGTTGGAGTCCAACTTCGCATAACAAAGTTTATCACTAAGGATCTTTAAACAGATCTCTTTGTAGGCGCTGGAGTCCAGTATCACCACATTCCCCCCTTTGTCAGAGGGCTTTATGGTGATACTGGAGTCCCTCTCTAAATCCTTGAGACTGAGCATCTCGCTTTTAGTCAGATTATATTGACTACCATAGGAACCCCTGCTGTTCCTCACATCCTCCATCACCAAATTGACAAAGATATCAACAGCATCAATCTCCGTCATAGTGTGAGGCATCCTAACACTCTTATTTTTCAAATTAGTGAAGGGCCCTTCACCAAAATCATTCGGGTTCATATCTCCAAGATGGAAGAGTAACTTTACATCTTCAAGGAGTTCTCCTGGAATCCCTAATTCAGCGGAGCTTTTTTCTTTTTGTTTCTCAAAGAATTTTTTCCATTTAAGGCGTCTGGCAAAAAGATGCAGATCCTTAATCGCCTCAAACTCGTCAAAGTCCGTTGTAGGGACAAAGGACAAACCCTTGTTAAGAATGGACAAGTCCACCTCAGAAAGGGGTCTAGAAGACAAGTTTATCACCTGAGGAGCCGTGTTAGTGATTACGGGTTTATTTGGCCCTTGCTCCTCAGGTGATATTGGTTGTCTAAAAAACCCCCCCTGTTTCCAAAATATTGTGGGGCTCCCCTGTGTTGGAATCTTCCCCTACCTCTCTGCTTTTTGGATTGTTGTGGGGGTCTAAAAGGATTACTCCTGGTTTCAGAATCAGAAAGCTCCGCGTCTGTGGAGGAGATATCCGTCTCACTTTGCCTATTATTACGGTTATTCGCAGGAAAATATACTCTATTCTCTTTAAAGTCTTGTAAATCCCTAATGTAGAATTTATGTTTACGCTCTTTTAGTTTATATTGGAATTTTTCTATAACCCCTTGCAAGACCAATTCTTTGTTGGCAAAGTCGCCTTCGCTATTAAATTTGCGAATGATATCTATATGCTCCTTAAGGGAGTCCTCCAGGCTAGTGAGATTTTTCTTTTCTTCTTCCAATAATAACCTCATGAATCTGAGGGAGCTTTCAGTTGCCTCTTTTTCCCAGAGGTTCATGAAATCACCATTTTTATGGCGGAAACCAGGTTGTAGTGTGATCCTAAGATGTCGTGGGACTATCCTTTCTTTTAGGTAGCTTTCCAATGACTGGACCTCCCACCATATATTAACTAACGAATATGGTATTTTTTACATTGATGCACTGCAGGCGGAGCTGGAGCGTTTGTGCGTTGCTATGGCAGCGCGATCCACGCTCTGATTTGTGTTTCCTAGCAGGCGTCACTCACCAGGACATTAAGGAATAACGTTTGGAACTCCATTCTATGTCTGAACTGGGTGCAAAAAACCTAAAAAAAGGTTTTTTGCACCCAGTTCAGACATAGAATGGAGTTCCAAACGTTATTCCTTTATGTTAGTAGTTTTTCGTTTGTGAACCCTCCCCATACACACCTATTGCCAATCCACATTATACGCATATATAGCCTGGGTCTCAGCGTCCCATACACGGTAAGTTTTTTAACTGCATGAGAGGACACACACAAGCTAGGGACCCCAACGTAGAGAAATACTTTGGCGTAGTGTTGGGGCTCTTCTGCATTGATCAATTCAGTAGCTAAATTTCTCTTTATTCATATATTCATGGCAGTAATGCAGGTTCCATTTTTCACATTTCATCCTTACAAATAGCTATTGAATTTTTCATGTCAGTATTCACACAGCAGTTTCTGCTATTCCATGTATTCCCCTTCCATAGTCACTGGTGTGCATACCTTATCTCCCCATAGTGATGTTTTTTAGGTTTTTTGCACCCAGTTCAGACATAGAATGGAGTTCCAAACGTTATTCCTTAATGTTAGTAGTTTTTCGTTTGTGAACCCTCCCCATACACACCTATTGCCAATCCACATTATACGCATATATAGCCTGGGTCTCAGCGTCCCATACACGGTAAGTTTTTTAACTGCATGAGAGGACACACACAAGCTAGGGACCCCAACGTAGAGAAATACTTTGGCGTAGTGTTGGGGCTCTTCTGCATTGATCAATTCAGTAGCTAAATTTCTCTTTATTCATATATTCATGGCAGTAATGCAGGTTCCATTTTTCACATTTCATCCTTACAAATAGCTATTGAATTTTTCATGTCAGTATTCACACAGCAGTTTCTGCTATTCCATGTATTCCCCTTCCATAGTCACTGGTGTGCATACCTTATCTCCCCATAGTGATGTTTTTTAGGTTTTTTGCACCCAGTTCAGACATAGAATGGAGTTCCAAACGTTATTCCTTAATGTTAGTAGTTTTTCGTTTGTGAACCCTCCCCATACACACCTATTGCCAATCCACATTATACGCATATATAGCCTGGGTCTCAGCGTCCCATACACGGTAAGTTTTTTAACTGCATGAGAGGACACACACAAGCTAGGGACCCCAACGTAGAGAAATACTTTGGCGTAGTGTTGGGGCTCTTCTGCATTGATCAATTCAGTAGCTAAATTTCTCTTTATTCATATATTCATGGCAGTAATGCAGGTTCCATTTTTCACATTTCATCCTTACAAATAGCTATTGAATTTTTCATGTCAGTATTCACACAGCAGTTTCTGCTATTCCATGTATTCCCCTTCCATAGTCACTGGTGTGCATACCTTATCTCCCCATAGTGATGTTTTTTAGGTTTTTTGCACCCAGTTCAGACATAGAATGGAGTTCCAAACGTTATTCCTTAATGTTAGTAGTTTTTCGTTTGTGAACCCTCCCCATACACACCTATTGCCAATCCACATCGTATATATAGCCTGGGTCTCAGCGTCCCATACACGGTAAGTTTTTTAACTGCATGAGAGGACACACACAAGCTAGGGACCCCAACGTAGAGAAATACTTTGGCGTAGTGTTGGGGCTCTTCTGCATTGATCAATTCAGTAGCTAAATTTCTCTTTATTCATATATTCATGGCAGTAATGCAGGTTCCATTTTTCACATTTCATCCTTACAAATAGCTATTGAATTTTTCATGTCAGTATTCACACAGCAGTTTCTGCTATTCCATGTATTCCCCTTCCATAGTCACTGGTGTGCATACCTTATCTCCCCATAGTGATGTTTTTTAGGTTTTTTGCACCCAGTTCAGACATAGAATGGAGTTCCAAACGTTATTCCTTAATGTTAGTAGTTTTTCGTTTGTCAACCCTCCCCATACACACCTATTGCCAATCCACATTATACGCATATATAGCCTGGGTCTCAGCGTCCCATACACGGTAAGTTTTTTAACTGCATGAGAGGACACACACAAGCTAGGGACCCCAACGTAGAGAAATACTTTGGCGTAGTGTTGGGGCTCTTCTGCATTGATCAATTCAGTAGCTAAATTTCTCTTTATTCATATATTCATGGCAGTAATGCAGGTTCCATTTTTCACATTTCATCCTTACAAATAGCTATTGAATTTTTCATGTCAGTATTCACACAGCAGTTTCTGCTATTCCATGTATTCCCCTTCCATAGTCACTGGTGTGCATACCTTATCTCCCCATAGTGATGTTTTTTAGGTTTTTTGCACCCAGTTCAGACATAGAATGGAGTTCCAAACGTTATTCCTTAATGTTAGTAGTTTTTCGTTTGTGAACCCTCCCCATACACACCTATTGCCAATCCACATTATACGCATATATAGCCTGGGTCTCAGCGTCCCATACACGGTAAGTTTTTTAACTGCATGAGAGGACACACACAAGCTAGGGACCCCAACGTAGAGAAATACTTTGGCGTAGTGTTGGGGCTCTTCTGCATTGATCAATTCAGTAGCTAAATTTCTCTTTATTCATATATTCATGGCAGTAATGCAGGTTCCATTTTTCACATTTCATCCTTACAAATAGCTATTGAATTTTTCATGTCAGTATTCACACAGCAGTTTCTGCTATTCCATGTATTCCCCTTCCATAGTCACTGGTGTGCATACCTAACTCACCAGGACATGACGCTACCTGATGAGGCCGCGCCCCCATTGTGGTGATGCGGCGGCCGGTGACGCGTGCTTCCGGTCCCGGTGTCTTCTGGGAGCGCGCGTCATCGGCCCGAACGTTGCTACTGCGCATGCGCCTCTCTATAAGAAGGAGCCCGCTTCCGGGGACGGAGCGCGGCTCCTTTGAATGGGCGTATGACTGACGCACCTATGAGTGCGGTAAGTATACGATTTGTGGGACAGAGGAAACGGGCCTCGATTCTTGTTTATACATATGAAGGGCTTATTTTGAACTCTGTTTTATTTAGAATCTCTTCGGGCATATTGAAATGGCCACATAGGATGATATGGGCCATATATAATTTAACTCACCTACTCCCCTGATGATTGTTTTCCATGAAACGCGTTGGGAGTGAGTTTCTGCCTTAATATGGAAGTGACCGTCTGGCATTATCATTGTGGGATCTGATGAGCTGGCGGACAGCCCCCCCTGGATAAGCCGTCTTTGGTGGTCCTCCCTACTGCCGCCCTTTCAATATATCAGCTGGACCGGGTAAGATCGCTCCCTTATGGGACAACTGATTATGATTCCCTATGGTCCATGTTTGATACCTGTGACACATGCCCCTATGCTGACATTGAATTCAGCTCTATGAATGAGGAGGGATATGTTCCAGTGTAATTGTTAACATATACCTTTGATATCTGTGACACATGCCCTGAGTCTATGTTACATTCAGCTTTATGAACGAGTAGGGCTGTGTCTCAGTGTTATTGTTAACTCTTTGATGGTGGGGGTCTTCTCTTTGGTAGTATCCTCAATTCAATTTTGAGGCCATCATTTGTTGTACCCTATCACCAAGGGCCAAGAATTCATTGGTCTGTTTTTCTGTCCCTGTGCACAACAGGATATATTTATGTCTGTGATTTGTTGGTTTTTACTTACTCCCAGTGAGCCTAGGTTCACTTTTTATCAAGCACGTGAAATAAAAGTTATATTTTAGGTTTCCCTTTTTAGTACCTATTTTTCTGCCTGGATTCAGCTATTTGCCTAGGTTAATACTGTGGATCCTTTGGGTATTTTGCTATTGTTGGTACGTATTTGACAGTTTTTATACATACCATAATCACTGACATTTGCAGAACCATTAAAATCAATGGGTCTGTGCACACATCAGTGATTTTTCACTGACCGTGTCTCTGTGCAGCGTACATGCGTGTCTGAATGCTCTGCACGGAGACATGTCCGTTTTTTTCTGGCATCACTGATGTCCCACGGATCACATTATGGTGTGGTCTGTGAAACATGTACCAGAAAAACACAGACATTGAAAATAAAAAGCTTATTATACTCACCTTCTCCAGCAACCCTGTGTTCGGCAGCTGCTCTCTGCTTCCTCTCGACTCATTACTGGCAGGCATATTAATTTATGCAGCTAGAGCTGACCCGGAAGTAGCTGCAGAGGTGAGACAGTGGCGGCCGGATGCTGCATCGCGGTAATCTTTAGCACCACGGACAGCAGGAACGGGGACAGGTGAGTTTATCTCTATGTGCAATAACGTATCACGGATCATGGATTGCACATGGACAACCCATGTGTGCCATGAATTACGGCACACGGAGGGACATATGCGTTTTTAACATGTCAGTAAGTGTTTTTCACTTACGTGTGAAACAGGTCTAAAGCTCAGCCGTGGGCTAAACTTCATAGGAGATCGCAAATTATGGTATTACAGTATAAACTTACAGCAGAAAAGAGGGCAACCAGTCCAGTTAGCCCAGGCCAACACATCTAATGCACCAACAGGATGCAGACAAACCTCTCAACATGATGGACACTTCACAGGTACAACACACTGTTCCCACTCGTATGTACGCGGTGTCCAGCCAGCAACCTATTATCACGCCCTTACTATTCATCGAATAGTAAGGGTGTGATAATAGGTTGCTGGCTGGACACCGCGTACATACGAGTGGGAACAGTGCCTTATGCACGCCACTAGTGTGCAATTTACCTTGCACCTGTGAAGTGTCCATCATGTTGAGAGGCTTGTCTGCATCCTGTGGTGCATTAGATGTGTTGGTCTGGGCTAACTGGACTGGTTGCCCTCTTTTCTGCTGTGAGTATATTAAATTTTTGGAGGAGTTTTTATCTCCTCTTTCTGTTGCTATTTTTGATATCACAGTATAAAGTATAAGTGATCAGATAATGACAGGTTAAAAAAATAAAATACTAAAAAGGAACAAAAAAATTGGCTCATTGGGAAAAGTTTTTAAAAAATATAAAAAATATATATAAATTCCAATCAATATATTTTTCCCCCATTAAAAAAAAGGAAAAAAAAAGAATAACAATTTAATATACTTGGTATTGCAACATCCATAAAAGCCCAGTTGATCAAAATATAAAATTAATTAACTCAGCAATCAGAGAAAAAAACTCAAAATGCTAGAAATCCATTTTTCCAGACATCACACCTCCCTAGAAATATACAGTAAAAATTCATAAAATCATCATATCAAAGTACAAATTGCATCAATTAAAGTGTCAGCACAACACGCATACAAAAATCAAGCCTTCACACAAACACATTTTTTATAATTGCATGCTTTAGAAAATGGCACTACATTTTTTGTTTGTGAAGTTCTTAATTTATTTTTTTACCACTTAAAAAAAAGTTTATACAAGTTTGTGCCAGGGAAATCGGGATGATATCCCACCGCTGTTACCAATTTGTCAGGAAGATCCAGAAGATATCCCACTGCTGCTACCAACTTGTCAGGGAGATTGGAGAGATATCCCACCGCTGTCACCCATGTGTCATTGAGATCCATTTGCAGGTTCCTACTCGCTCATAAATTGTAGGGGTTTTAACCCAAAGAGAAGCATTACTTTGATATGTACCCAACAAAAAGAGGTTGACTTGCCGTTGGGCACACATTAAACTGCCCATTTTTGTGTCCTAAGTATCTCAATTTGTGCATGTTTTTCAGAGCAGTAATGCATGTCTATATTCCCATATTTATTGTTTAATGTATCTTAGCACTACAGAGTGCAACTGTCTCCTTTTTGTTAAAAAGGTCTAAGTGGCTGGCCAGTATGAAAACATTGCCATTTTTTTACATATATGTTATATGAAAACATGATTTCCATTTGAAAACCTTTCTTTGAACATTGATCCTTGTCTCTGCTGATAATGAACTTGCTGAAAGGACAGGAAGTAAGAATCTAAAAAGGCCCCAGTGGCTGGCCAGTATGAAAGTGTGGCCCCTCTGAGGCTTCAGTCGCCACAGGGTACTGCATCTCATCAGAGGTGCGGTGCTCATCCCCGGTATGGAGGAGGTCGGTGCTGGTTCACCACATCCACAATTACACATAAGGCAGTTGACCACTCACCGGGACAGGGTTAGGGTAGGGTCATTTAGGATGGTCACCATATCGTCTGGGGCCTCCACCCACTAACTCTGGGGCTCGAGTGGGTGGGGAGACTGATCAGGGGAGTTGGAGCCACACACACATTCGAAAGATTCAACCACCGGGAACCAAGTGAGATGGAGGAGAACACGGTCGCTGAGGGGAGAGCTAATAGCTCCCTCAGGACCGGTGTACATCTCAGGGTGCGGAGCCCTAGGCTGGTGGGAACTTCACGGCTTGCCAGCAGAATCCGCCGAACAGAGGATTTCAAGTCTTCTGGCCCACAACAGTGTCCGGGGCAAAGTAGCATATAGAGCCAGGAGCCGTGACCATATGGCGGCCTATCAACAGACTTGTGCTACCTGATAGATGGGACAGGGAACATAATCACCTCAAGGATACATCCCTGTGTAGCTTCAAGTCGCAGGGACTCACACAACACACCACAGGGAGGAAGGGCTCACGAAGTATCCCTCCGGTACCAGCCCCCAAACTATCTGGGATCGTATGGAGGCCATCACAGCAAAGTCTGGAAGTCCAACGGCAGGAGCAGCTCAGTGAGTAAACACCTTAAATTGCAGTTGCTGTGTCGTCTGATCCTTCCCGCGCCCCCACTTCGCACACTGGAGTGGACAACTACTCACAACATCTTCCCTGGGGCCTGGCACTGCCTGTGGAGAGCTGCAACATCATCCGCCCCAGCAGAGAGAGACCATGCACAGCGGCGGCTCCCACTATAGCCGAGTAGCACAGGTGGCGTCACGAAAGACAACTATTCCATTCATCACCATCACCCTCCCCATCATTTTGGGTGACACCGCGAGATCACAGAGCCAGGTCACTGTGACAACCCAAACCCCCAAAATCATCCCAGTGACGAGTAGTTCCCAAGACCCCACGCGCGCGTCAAAAGCATTGCCATTTTTTATAAATACATGTAACATAAAAATCTGATTTAAATAATAGATCATTTTATAGGATGGTTCCCTTTGAAAACCTTTCATTGAACATTCATACTTGTCTTTGATGATAATGAGCCTGCTGAAAATTCTTCCTGAAAGGACGTGAAGTATGAGTCTAAAAAGATCCCAGTGGCGGGCCAGTGTGAAAACATTACCATTTTTTGACATATAAGTAACATGAAAACCTGATTTCCTTTTGAAAACCCTTTCTTGAACATTGATCCTTGTACGTGTTAGAAGATGGTAAAAATATACTGCAAGCCCAAATAGAGATCGTAACATGTGAGTAGTCACAATGTTTGTACAGCCGGGTGGAACATGTTAGCAGCATATACTGTAAATAAGCTAATAGTTGGTTTTCCAAAATTACTTATTAAGCCCCCATCCTATTTTATTAGTATGAATTATATTTCTATTATTATTATTATTATTATTATTATTATTATTATTATTATTATTATGTTTATTATTACTATTATTACTATTATTATTATTATTATTATTATTGTAATAAAATGTTCTTTTGCACAAATATTTGTTTTAAAATCAAGCTTTGTGCTTCAAATCCACTTGTGGACATATGTACAATATTTTGTGACAAGGAAATGTTGCATGCAGTGTTTCTCTGCAATAAGGAAAACAAATATTTGTTTTCTGTTTTCAACACTGAAGTCAATAGATGAAAAAAAAATAAAAAATAAAAAAAAATAGATGTAATTATTTTTCCTCCTCCCTTACTGGATCATTATTATAATAAATAATCGGATCTGTTGGAAAATCTGCACATACAAGTAGCGGAGATGTGTAGACTGTATCCAGAATCCCGGTCCGAGCACCATACCGAGGTCTGTTTGTATAAATAACCCTGCGCGCCTCAATAAAAAAAAAAACTAACACGTCCAATTTGCAGTTGCTACAACAGTGACAATACCTCGTCTGTGAACGATCCCTTCAAGACGCACAGAGAGCTGACCTATTATTTTAGCACTGATGCACGCTCAATTTTCTTTCATTACTAGTGAATACAGACCAAGAAATGTCGGGCAATTTGTCTTCACTTTTTCAATTTTGACTAATTCAATATCAAGAAAAGAGAGAGCAATTTTCATACAAGTATATTTGAAAATTACTAGTAAAGGGAAAGAGGTCTGTTTCTAAGATTTGCAAAAGCTTTTTATTGCGAAATGTCAATTGCTTGTTATTTTCCAGTCAATGCAACTGCTGCTTTTTTGGAACAAAGGAGCAATTAGAAATAATTTGTAATAAAAGCCTTTTTTCTCCCTTGTCGGAGCCTTTGTCTTTTTCGCTGACCCCTTTCAAAGTTGCAGTTTTACAAAAAAAATCTTGAGCGGAGGGGATATTTTTTTTTTTTTTGTCTTTAATCTAAGGGCACAGTAAGAGCCTAAGTAACTGTCTATGATACCACTTTAATCAACTTAATGCAGCCTTCTAGACTATAGGCTTTGAGACAGTACAAAGAGATACTCAGATGTAAGCTTACAAGTGGATGCTTTCACAGGGGGCATTCGAGAGAAAAACAACCATACAGGCTAAGAGATCAGGTCCAACAGGAGGCAATGACTTGTGATACTCTCCGCGGCGGAACAGGCTGGGAATAAGACGATGAATCGTGTCACTGGATATACGGTGGCAAAAACCAGCTGGTGCCCCTGTCTGCCTCGATTTTTTTTATAGGGTCTTACGAGAGAGAAGAGCAGAGTGATGGACCTTACTTTAGTTCAAAGGTTTTATCTCTTTATTCTAAAGTCCCATTGTGAATTCATAGGCCTTAAAATATGTATCACTGTCCCTTTCATTTTATCCTTCTAACAGATATCAAAGAGAAAAAGTTTTTTTTCCCTACAAACCTAGTCTGTTTGAAATGGTGAGGTGTTTGTACATACAGTTTCGCTGCATTGCTTTTCTTGAATCCTTGTGATTTCCTCCCTTTTAAAAAAAAAATACTTTGGCAGACATTTGACTATTAAAAAGATTTTCATCTTATTTCTAAAGAAGGAATGTATGCTTTTCTTCTTCTTACAAACCTGTCTTATTTTTTCCTTATGTCACGGGAAAGGGAGATACAGCTAAATGGGTTGTCTTACAAGCTCCAGAATATCAAACACTCAGGGCTTATTGATATAGCTCTGCACTACTGCAATATTTATTTGATTTGAGTATTTCATTACGATTTATGCTGGAGATGTTGACCACTTGTACTAGACTAAATATTCTAAACCACTGGATGTCAGATATATTATTATTATTTCTTATAGTCGTTGTCTCATCTGTCATGTTAATATAAATGCAAGACTCAGCAGTCAACTAGATGAGCTATAAAGGTGATTTATTGATACAATAGTCCTTTAACTGGACCTTCATCTGAATATATCAGATTACAAGGAAGTAAGAGATTTACTAGGGTTGAGAAATATGCAGGGCCGGACTGGCCATTTGTCACTTCCGGTAAATGCCAGAAGGGCCGGTCCAGCCATGGGCTGCCTTGTCTGCTATTCTATTAAGACTATTAATGTCCTCAGTGCCACTCCAGTGGGCTTTTTTTCAATGTCGGAGTGGAGCTTTGAATGAAAGCCTCCTGTTCCATCTATTATACTTTCCCTCTGGAGGCTTCATCGTTCTTCAGCACTGCTCAAGTCCCATGGCGCCATCTTGTGCTCGTAAGATCTGACTGGCCAGTGTCAAGCTTCCACTAGGGGGTGAATGTCAAGCTTCCACTAGGGGGTGCAGGTGTGACGCCCTGGACCTCCAGGGGTCACAGAATAACACCACACACACACACCCCCTCCCCTGGTTAGGTGACACCAGTCAAACAAAATCCTTGTTGCCACCCTCCAGACTTGATGTCCACACCAGGTGGGGCAGAGCCAGGCGGTTGACCCCACCCACCGAGGAGTTCACAGGCCTGGAGGCGGGAAAAGACAGCAGATTGTGGTAGAGAGTGGAAGTGAGAGAAGAAAAGACTGTGTGTGTCTGAGTTGGAGCCCAGGCACAATCAGCAAGGTCAGCAGATGGTGGTGGCCGTCTGCAGAAGTTGGTGGAGGTCAGCGGAACCGTAGGACCGGGGTCGGGCGGTGGCCCGCTGGTACCAAACCGGGGAGCAGATTTAAGCCAAGCACCAAGACAGGGTACTCAGACCCCGACTAGGCTAGGAGCCGCTGAAAAGGTCAAATTCTCTGATTGCGATCTGGACCTCAGGGGTTCATTCCCAACCAAGTGCCGTCAGAAGGCAACAGCCCAACCCGTCCAGATAAGAGCTACCGCCAAGGGCCAGAGTTCCAAGGGCCAGCACCTGCGGGCAAAACGGGCTCTCCCGACACGTACACGCCGGGGAGCGGATTACCCGTGGGAAGCCATAGGAGTCAAATACACATACATAGGTGCAGGAAACGACAGCCACCATCAACCTGTCTGGGGAGAGTGAGAACACCGCAGCCGGCTGTGGGCCACGTCCATCCAGCCGTTTAGTTTACCAGAGACTCTGTCCTTCTGTGTCTGAGTGAGTACAACAGTGCCATCCGGCACCGCGCTGCATCGCAACATTGCACCCACGCCCACCCTACCTCCCCGCATCCGGACCCTGCACCTATACCTTCCTACCTTCCCTACTCCCCAACTGGGGCCCCGGGACCAACAGCTCCTACCCAGGGAGGGGCCAACACCTCAGCTGCTCTCCGCCATTGCTCCCGGGAGAACCCCGTCACCAGCAGCGGTGGTGCCCACCATCACCACAACCCGTGGGTGGCGTCACAACCGACATCCCATCACAAATCTCCCCCTTTTCCCTCGTGGGCGAACAGGCGCTGCTCGAGCCCCGGATCCGGCCCCGTGCTCGAGCCACCGAGGAGCAGAAAGCACCAGACCCGAGCGCCAGCAATTCCCAGGTGAGCGGCGTTCCCAACCCCTCTGCCCGCGACACAGGGACATAGTGGAGATTGAACTTCTAAGTACAGTAACACAAAAAGACCACCAGAGGTCGTAGAGTACAACAGTAAGAATAGTCAAACAAGCCAAAGTCAAACCAGGAAGTCACGTCTGAACAGGGGAGTGAGAAAGCTGTAAAGAGGTGGAAGCATGAGGGTCAGGAGCCAAGAGGTCATGTCAAAAGCCAAAAGGGGAAGCAGAGCTGTGGTCAGGAAAAAGGTTACCGAGGTCTGAGGCCAGGAGAGCAAGTAAGTACAAAGCAGGGGACCGAGATACAGAATGGACTGGGGTCTCGGAAACAGGGAAGACAAGCAATACATGGGAGACGGAGGTCAGGGAGAGGTAAGCTGGTAAGTGATACAGATCAGGGCTAGCTCACAAGAACCAGTTGCGCATGCTGCAGACCAGGAAATATTACTGGCGGTGTTCCAAAGGTCTCCACACCATAATAAAGTGGCGTGAGCCCCGGAACATGGCATCACAGAACAGATTCCTTCCACCTGACTTAACCTTGTCAGAACCAAGCTACAGTCATGACAGCCAGAAGTCAGAAGTTATGTCAGAAGCTCTCAATGCAACTCTATAAGAGGCACTCATAGACTTGCATAGATTTTGACCTACGGCGCTCTCCATGTAACATTGGAGCTCCCGGCAGGTCGCAAATCACCAGAGACCGAAGGGAGTGGTGCTAGATAAAGATGAAAATTACGTCATTTGAGTATAAGACAAGGGCAGAATTCTTATATTTAAGGCACCACTCCAGGGCTGAAATTAAACAATAAAGCATGGAGTGGTGCTTTAACAGTTGTGATGGAGCAGGGAACCACAGGCTCCATCATTAACCCTGGAAGGCCATGAACTTCCCTTCTGTCTTCGGCCTGCAGGATGACGGCACCAAGCAGGGGACATCAGTGGTGCACATGGCACCGGTAGCATCAACTGCTAAACTGGATAGAAGAGGAGATGGAGACTGTGGAGGTTGAAGAGCCTATATTAGGTAAGTATAAGGATAAAAAAACACACAAAAAGAGTCATTTTTTTCATCATGTGAATACAATGCTGGGCGTAGAAAGGCTCAAAAGGATGTTATCTTATTAGAAGGGTATAGTAATAAACTGGATATTCTCACCTGTAAGAGTTGTGTATGACACAAAAATATGAGCATTTATTATGTAGTGCTGCTGCAGATACACAATGTACACAGAGGCAAAAAAACAGCAGTTGAAGGAAAGTGTGCTCACTCTCGCTACTGAGAGGAGACCTCTATAGGTAGAATCCAGGACATATCAGTGGATGGAAGCGGTTTATTTCTACTCTTTTGATTGAGGTTTTTCCTGAAGAGGAAACCAGAAGGCTTTGTAACCCATACTAATAAACCACTTCCATCTACAGATGTGTCCTGGATGCCACCTATAGAGGCCTCCCCACAGCACAGAGTGAGCACGTTTTCCTTCAACTGCTGATTTTTTCATACTGACACAAAAAAGTGAATAAAAAGCAATCAAAAAGTAATATGAAAAAAAAAAATTGATGGAAATGAAAACCTCAAACTGGTTGTAAAAATAACAGCCCTAATATGGCTCATTCAGAAAAAAATAAAAAAGTTACAGCTCTACAATTTGGTGAAGCAAAAAAAAATTAATTGTTGTAAAATATAGATTTTAGTGTGTAAAGGTAGTGAAGCATAATAATCTGCCGTATTTTGTGGTTTATAAGACCCACTGGATTATAAGATGCAATACCAACTGTAGAAAAAAAAAAAGATAAAAAAAAATTGGCGTCCGTCTCATAATCCGGTGGTGTCTTAACAGGGGGAGTGTCAGAGGTGGTGGAGTAGGGTAAGAGGAGGCAGGGGTGGTGGTGGAGTAGGACGGTGCTGCGGGCAATGCGGTGGGTGTCGCAGATGCTCACTGCGGACGCTGTGAGACAGGCAACATCTAAAAACTGCAGGTGGTGCAGGCTTCAAAGAAATGGCGCCTGGAGTCAGCGCGTGCACAGATAGAGCTTATCAGCTCAATGACAAGCTGAGATCTCATCTGCGCACATGTCACCTCTTGGTGCCATTTTCCTTAAGTCCACTTCTAGGAGATCAATGGGCTGGAGGTGGAGCATGTGCAGATGAGATCTTTAGCCGACTGACATTTTCAGGATGGCCGCTGCCTCACCGCCCACAGCACAGAGCATCTGCAGCCCGCAGCACAGCGGACCACAGTTCGCAGCATTGCCCCGCCTCCTGCTACCCCTCGCTACCACCTCCCAGTAAGCTACATTTGGATTATAAGACGCACCCCTCATTTTCCTCCCACATTTTTGGGAAGAAAAGTGCATCTTATAATCCGAAAAATACGGTATATAAATCTGGTATGACTGTAACCTTACTGACCCAAATAATAAATATGTCTTATCGCTTTTACCGCACAGTGAACCATGGAAGCAAAAAGTAAAAAAGAACAATGCCTGAATTGCTAGGTTTTGGTCATTTTGCATCTGAAAAATCTGCATAAAAAGCGATCAAAAATTGTTATGTGCACCAAATAAAATTGTGTGGTACCACAAAAAAATCTCCAACTCATCACACAAAATATAAGCCCTTAAATAGGCCTGCTTGCCAAAAAATAATAAAAAGGTAACAGCTTTCAGAATTTTGCAACGGACAAACCATTTATTATAAAAGTGCATTTTTACTGTGTAATAGATGCAAAGCATAAACAAACGATATAAATCTGGCATTGCTGTATTCACACCAACTTAAAGAACAGATCCGTTGTATTACTAATACCGCACAGTGAACAGCGCAAAATAAAAATAATAACTACTCTTATACTGCAATCTGTTCATTCTACTTCCCAAAAAAATCAGAATAAGGCCCAAATTGCACAAAAACGGCCACCACTTAGGTCTGACATATGTCACTGGAAATATAAGAGGCTCTCACATTACTGGTAAAGCAAAGACTCTGGAAAAGTCATATGGCTCCCACCCCTCAAATAAAATCCAGTGAAATCTGCGCTCCAAAATCTAAATGCCCCACTCTTTCTGAGTCCCCGTACGTAATCAACCACATGAGTGGCATTATTATTGTCTGAAAACAATGTATGGGGTGCGTGTCTCCCAAAGTATAAGCTGGGCACAATGTATGGGGGCACTACAATATATGGGGGCACAATGTGTGGGCACTGAACTAGCATATTTGCAACTCTCCAGAAAAAGAGCATGACAATGATGCTATAAAATAATCACTGCAGCTGTAGATAAATAAATTGAGAGGCGCAATTTCTACAATGGGGTCACTTTTGGCTTTTTCTGCTGTTCTGGCACCTTAGGAGCTCCGCAAATATCATCCTCAAACTATTCTAGCAAAATTTGTGCTCTAAAAGCCAAATTGCGCTCCTTCCTGCTCAGCCCTGTTGCCAAACAGTAGTTTCTGATAACATATAAGGCTTCACAGAGTTCTGGAGAAATTGTGAAATATATATTGGGGTCAAGTTTCACTGTTTAAACCTTGTGTGAATTTGTAGCTTATAAAAAAAATTACATTTTTATCACTAAAATGTTATATTTTCATGTCTCAATGTTATAAAATTCCGTGTGGCACCTGTGAGTTCAACATGCTCACTACACCCCTAGATGAATTCCTGTAGGGGTGGTTCATGACTCAGCATTAATGGCCATATCGCTGTAAAACTCATAGGGAAGGCTTTTCTCAAATACCCTGTGAAGTAAATTCTGCCTCTGAGTGGCACTATTGCTGTCCACTCATCCCCATCAAGTGCCCTGGGCTCGGTGACCTCTGAGATCCGGTGATGTCATGTCAGCTTCCAGTTGACCCAACATCATTGTCTACTTTAGTGACTGAGCTGTGGGTGGAGTTTCACCGCTTGTCACAACCCAACGTCACAGCCCAGCATCTCGTACTCTCTTTCCTTTGCTGCAGAGAGCTGCAAGCAGCAGCAATGCTGGGCTGTGATGAGCAGGAAAACTCCACCCACAGCTCAGTTACTCAGGGAGACTGGGGCCGGCCTCAATGATGTCGGGTCAACTGGAAGTTGACTTGACATGACTGGATCTCAGAGATCACGGAGCTTAGGGGGGGGGGGTCACTTGATGGGGATGAGCGGACCGCAAAAGCACCACTCGGAGGCAGAAGGTTCTACACAGGGTATTTGAGAAAATCCTTCCCTATGAGTTTTACAGCAATGTGGCCACTTATGCTTAGTAGTGAACCACCTCAGTGATGTTTCCAACATGGGGTCACTTGTGGGGTTTCTGTTGATCTGGCACCTGAGGGGCTCGGGTAATGAAGCCCTCAATCTATTCAACTAGAATCTGTCTTCTAAATACCAAGTCGTGCTCCTTCACATCCGATTGCTGCTGTGTGCTTAAACAGGAGTGTACTGTCACGTTCAGTAAAAATTGCATAACAAATTATCCTGTCCATTTGCTCCTGTTGCCCTTTGTGTGAATTTAATTTTGAAGCTAAAGTAAGATTTTACAGGCAAAAGCCTCCTTTTACTGTTTTCACGGCCCAATCTAATAAAATTCTGTGTAGTTTGTGGGTTAAAACACTCACTACACCAATAGATGAATTCATTACAGGGTTTAGTTTGCCAAATAGGGTCACATGTGGGTGTTTCTGCATTTTTGGCATCTCTAGGGCTCTGCAAATACAATGCGTTGTCCATATTTGAGTTCCAAAAACTGAATAGCACTGTTCCTTTTGCGCCCTGCCATGTGCTCAAACATTAGTTTTTGACCATGTATGGGCTATCACTGAGTCTGGGAAAAATTTTGTCACAATTTTAAAGCCAAACAGGCTTCTTCTTCAGGAAAAATCATATGCATCATTTGTCCTGAAGAAAAAGCCTATTTGGCTTTGAAACGCATTGACAATAAAATCATCTATTTTATCCAGATTCCATCATTCTCATGGCAGCAAGGAAGGTTTTAACCCTTTCTATCTAAAGCTACTTAAGAACATGGGTAACAAACAGTGAGGTCCATTTTGTCATCCTATCCCTTGTAAAAGTGAAAAAATTGGGGCTAAAGGCCACTTTACACGCTGTGATCTTGCTAGCGATATCGCTAGTGAGCGTACCCGCCCCCGACGTTTGTGCTTCACGGGCAAATCGCTGCCCGTGGCGCACAATATCGTTAGGCCCCGTCACACATACTTACCTTCCCTGCGACGTTGCTGTGGCCGGCAAACCGCCTCCTTTCTAAGGGGGTGGTTCGTGGGACATCACAGCGACGTCACACGGCAGGCGGCCAATAAAAGCGGAGGAGCAGAAAGCAGCCGAAGGAAAGACACGCCCACCTTGTTGCCGGAGGACGCAAGTAAACTGTTGTTCGTCGTTCCTGGGGTGTCACACGTAGCGATGTGCCTCAGGAACGACGAACTACCTGCATGCAAAAGCACCAATGATAATCGGGATTAGAACGACTTGTCAACGATCAACGATAAGGTGAGTATTTTTCATCGTTAGCGGTCGTTCGTACGTTTCACACACAACGATGTCGCTAACGAGGCCGAATGTGCGTCATGAATTCCGTAAACCCAACGACATCTCGTTAGCGATGTCGCTGCGTGTAAAGTGGCCTTAAAGCCAAATTTTAGAGCAAAGAGTACCCATTTTCATTCCATTTTGTATTAACTGAAGGGTTAAACACTCTCCTGACAGAAGTTTTGAAGTATTTGAGGGGTGTTTTTTTTTTTTTTCAATCCTATCACTTTGGGGTAGTTTCCAATATATAGACCCCCTCAAAGTCCTTTTAAATCTGAATAGGTCCCTAATGAAATAGTTATTGTACATTTCTTAAAAAAATAAAAAAACTTCAGAATCACTAGGATTTATTGAAGCATTCCAGAGTTATTACATCCTAAATTAACACTGGTCAGATTTAAAAAATGTGGCCTTGTCATTAAGATCAAAATGGCCTTGTCACTAAGGGGTTAAATTGTTCTTGTTTTATTAGTTTATTGCAAACAGCAAAAAGTTTGTAAATATTGCAAATAGATCTAATTGATTAATTATGATTGCAGCTGTATATCCCGTAGTCAAAATTAATTGGATTGATAATGGATTCAAGTCAATAAATGATAAAAAAAATCTATGTGACAAATTGGTACAATTGCAAAAGTATATGTAAGTAATGTATTTTCCGGATTGTAAGACGCACTTTTTTTTCACCCAAAACTGGGGGTAAAATTGGATATGGCTTACAGGGGCTACGGTGGTGGAGTGCGGTCATAGGAGGCAAGATCAGCGATACTAAGGGTGCCACTGCAGTGTCATGGTGGTGGAAGGTGCATTGAGCTGACTGTGGTCTCTATTGAGTTGCCCCCGGTTTACCCGATGAACTTCAAGAAAATGGCTGCAGAGGCGTCATGTGTGTAGATTGATGAGCTGTACTTCAAGGAAATGGCCGTGGAGATCTTCCTGCACATGCGCCGCCTCCGTGACCATTTGATTGAAGTCCATCGCATCAACCGCGGGCAATTCAATGGAGTCCGCAGTCAGATCAGGCACCCACCGCCGCAGCGACACCCCGACACCCTGTCCTGCAACCCTCTTGAGTTCTCCACTGTAATATGCCGGCAGATAAATGATGTTTGCTGCCATGATATTCTCGAGGCTGCAGTATCACTGACCCTTCATCTATTGAACCTCCTGGGACGCAACACCCCCTCCTTTGAGCTCGCAGCATCGCTGACCCTGCCTCATGTTACCTGAGTGTCCTGAGCCGCTCCACCCTCGCTGCTCTCCCCCGGTGAGCACTAGGATTAAGACACACTAGGATTACAAGACGGATCCTCATTTTAACATTAAAAATTATTTTAACCTACTTTCCTCCTCTAAATTTGGGGTGTGTCTTATAATCCGGGGCATCTTATAAACCGATAAATACGGTATATAGAAGTAGAACAAGACTTCTTCCAAATAATGCATCGTGCACTGCTTATGTATTATGTGTGCAGGAGTACAGTTGGCCTAAAGTAGCTGGTGGAGTGGAAAGGGCAATGCTTTTGATGTGAGCAGATTTGAATCAACTCTCAGTGTCAAATTTCTGACCTTGACCAAGTTTCTTTTTCTCAAGATGTAATTTATGTCTTTTTTCTATTACAGACTTCCTTTTTACCCATGTCACAGCCTAGAAAAAAATTTCATTTGATATTTTACAAATATAAGATATTCAAATATCATCACTTGATAGTTGGTTCTTCAAGCCAAAGTATTTTTACATGTGACAGAAGATAACTACCTGTAAAATGATATTTTAACGTAAATTAAAGCAGACTTTTAGCTGTCACATTGCCATTATTTTTCCTTGAATCCAGTAATCTTTCACAGCTCATAGTTTTTATGGCTACAGATCTTTCCACTACTGTTCATAGAGTCTTCGGATGACTAAAGATGGTTATAGAAAAATCTTAAAATGATATTAAGGCAACATGATATCTTCTAATGATATTTTGCTGCTTGGAAATATGGCACCATTTTAAAATTAACCCATTAATTACGCACTGTACGTTTAGGTGCTTTCTTGGTAGAGATTCTGTTGTACAAAAGACCTTAAACAGGTGTAAAAAGCACAATTCCATAATTGATTTTGAAGTTTTCTTTTTACACCCATTGTACGGTAAGAATCACCAATTAAAATGATTCTACAAGTCATGATTACAACTATACAAACATTATTTATGATCATAAACATTCTCACAGGAGTCATGGAAAAAGGGAACACTTAATACAGGAAAAAGATGCTCCCGCACTCAACTGGTCCATGTACAGACTAGAAAGACCCTAGTCACAGGACTAACAATAGCTGACTCCCTAAAAAGGCTGTCGAGGTGTTTCTTGTACCTCCTGAAGGGCTGCAACACACTACTAACAAAGGGAGAGAAAGGTATGCCGGAAGACACAAAAACCAAGAGTGAGAGAAATAAAATACATTCATTTATGGTGAAAGTAGTTAATGCTGGAAAGAGAAACAAAGCAACTCATAGCAGGAACTCAACTGGTGTTTACCCAAAAGTAAACTCCTAAGCTGAAGCACTGGAACTCCTAGGCAATAGTCCAGCAAGGAAGTGCAGGGAAAGTTGAACATATGTAACCCAAACCAGAATGTGATAAGGCAGACCAAAATGGGAAAATAAGAAACACCTGGAGAGAGTTGACAAGAACTGAGCACAAAGACAATAAGGACCATCAGCATTTCGTTAGGGAAGAAAAGGCAATAGCCCAGCAGAAAGAGGAACCAACTATAAAACAACAGGTCACCGGATCAAATCCCTAAATCAAGCCATAAAAGTACCCCCCTTTTCTACAAAGAGACGCTGAAGCCTCTGAAGCCCCTATCATCTGACATTGCTAATGGAATTCCCTCACCAGATGATCTGCATGAAGATCCTCCTAATCAACCCAAGAGCTATCTTCAGGACCATAACCTTTCCACTTAATGAGATACTGTAGACAACGCCTGACTTGCTGGGAACTAAGATTTTGCTGTACCTCATACTTTTGATCCCCTTCCAAATACACCTCATTATTTATTGAGAACCTGGTGTGCCTGCAATCTTTTCTAAAATGGAAGAATGGAAAATATTATTAATTCTCCAAGCAATAGGAAATTGCAACTTACCCATCACCAGATTTAGAATTTTAATAATTTTGTAAGGAGCTACAGATTTAGGTACATTCTTCCTAGACATGACCTTTAAGCATAGATTCTTTGAGGACAACCACACAAAATGTTCTTACCTTAAGTAAGGAGCCTTCCTACATCTGCAGTTAGCATATCTTTTGGCTTTTACGCTATCTACCAAAGGACCCTTTTCAACCTCCTTAAGAAGGCAAATAGTTGGGAAGAAAATCTCTCTTCATCTGGCATGGAGGACTGTAACCCTGAAAAGTTCACAAAAACTGGATGAAAACTCCCCCAGGAAAAAAAAGGTGATGTCTCTGTAGCTTTAGAGGTACAGTTATTTAGCACAAACTCGGCAAGAGGCAGATACTCCAACCAGACTTCTAGATTAGAGAAAATAAATAATCTGAAATACTGCTCTATCTCTTAGTTAATACTTTCTTTTTGCCTATGATAACCTGAGGAAAAATACAGCTTCATACCAATGCTGGAGCAAAAACTACACTAAAAGCTAACTAGAAAATTTGCCCCTCTATCAGAAATAATGTTTTTGGGCACACCATGTAATTTAACGATATGAGAAATGAACAAAGTTGCTATGCTCTTAGCAGTTGGCAACTTTTGAAGTGGGATCAAATTAACCATTTTGCTTACATGGTCCACCACCACCCACACGGCTGTATCACTGCCAAAGTTAGGCAAGTTGGTGACAAAGTCCATGGACAAGTGGGTCCAAGGTTATGGCAGAAAATTATTAGGCAAAAGGTAACCCGCTGGAACTTGATGAGAGCCTTTAGCTCTGGCAGAAGCTCTGCCTCTACAGATATACTCCTCAATGTCTCTACGAGCATTCTGCCATCAAAAGGATCCACAAAGTGATCTCCAACTGCCAGAACATCCCTAATGTCCAGCTATAACAAAATTATGCACTTCATTAAGAAGATCTACGTGTAAAGAGGGTGGTACATAAAGTTTGTTTTTAGGTAAACCTATTTGCCTATTGACCTAAAGGTCAATATACAACAGGTTCTTATGATCAGTAAAGACAGTCACTCTATGTCTTGCCTTGTCTTCCAACCAATGTCTTCATTCCTCAAAGACTTTTTAACCTACAGAAGTTTTTGGTCACATATACCATGATTAGATTCTGCTTGGGTGAAGCGAGTTGCCTTATGCCTGTTGGAATTCCGGTAGCAAATCTGTGACACTGAGTATGCAAGTAAATTAATATTTCATCCAGCTAAATTACCACAAATCTATCTGCCAACGAGTGAAAAATATAGTTTATGAAATTTTGAAAGACTTTGCATTGGTTAACCTGAACGGAATGACCAAATTTTTAAAATGATCTTCAGGCGTATTCAATTTGGTGTTCCATTTTTCATGCTGACAAACACGTGTAAGGTTATATGCCCCTCTGAAATCAAGTTTGGAAAACCATTTTGCTCCAGATAATTGGTTAAAAATGTCAGGTTTAAGGGGCAAAGAGTATGAATTGAGATCTGTGATCTTATTAATCCCTCTAAAATCCTAACATGGACACAACCCTCCATTTTTTTTTTTTTTTTTTTTAGCAAAACCTGCCTGTGGTGCCTGGCATTGTTCGGCCCACATCAGTCATTCACTGTTTCAGATGCTTCTGCTGACATCTTTTCTTTGTCTACTTTTTTGCTCTGGTCTGTTTACAGGGCAGGACTGCTGACATCATGCTAATGTCATGAAATATAAGGGGATAACTGGGGCTCCTAGACTGGCTCTCAGGCTAGGGGGTTTAGCTGTCCCTTATCATAGAGGTAGTAATGATGGTGAAGAGGTCTGATTCACCAACCTAGCCCTGCTCCTGGCCAGCACTGCTCTAATACCCCATCTCCCCTATCCCACGGGAGGGCCGCGGCAGGAGTGGTTAAATCCACAAAAATAAACGAGGAAACTAAAACTCTAACTGACAGCAATTACACACAGAGGTATTAGTTAATACATGATTGGGAGCAAATAAAGAGCAGGGAGGGAATAAACAGATGACAAGAGAATTCCCACAACATACCAAACAGCACTCGTAGTGCAACAGCAACTGGATCACAACAGCACATAGACTAGTATCGCCTAATGCTATAATCTGCACAGAAAGTCAGTTTCCACCATCTTAACAAGACAGGGAGAAGGTGTGATAAGTTTTTCATAACATGTGATCCTAGAGGTAACCAGCAGGCTAGGAGAGATTAATCTCTGCCAGTTAATGATTAATGAGCACACAGCTAGTCAATGCCCGAACCTGCCGATGCAATTCAGAAGCCCCAGAGAAACCATAGTGGGGAGTATCAGAGTCTGTAGTGTGAACAGCGCCAGATACCGCCATGACATGATAGAAATGTATAACCTGACTGCACAATCACTATATTTGGTTATTAAAATATAAATAAATAATTGTCGCTTGCCACTGAAGACAACCCAAAATTTGAATCTCATCTTTGACTAGACTCTCCCACTCTGATTGGCTTTGTATAACATACTCATCCTTGCTGCCATCTCTGACATTGAAAAAAGTAGTGGTAAAGTAGAGAGCGCCGACTCAGCTAGGAATATGTGTTATTGGATCGATGTTAGAAGCAAGAGGACCACATATCATTTTCATAAATTCTTTTTATGAGCTATTGAATCTTCCTATCTTTATGTATTTCAGAAATGGGATAATTTTCCATTTAAGTGGTAATTAGTTTTTCATCTGCTTGTGTTAGTTTCTACCATTCGTGTATCATTTGTGTTTTTTCTTGCACACAAAAAAATTAAATGAAATATTCCCATACTTCTCCTTACAAGCAGTCAGTTAGAGGGAACCAACCAACAGGATTTTCCCATAGAAAGTAAAGGCAGTGCTTACTGGGGCTAGCATGGTGAATCCAATCATACCTTCAGTTTCCAGATTGAATGTTTGATTGCCGAAAAAAAAGTTCTCAAAGGTCCAGAAATGAGTGCGTTGCTTGATTGGCATGTGCAGCAGAGTGGGCCTTTGTGGATCAAGTCCTTCGTATATATTCCTCCTCCTGCATCCTCCTGGTTTGCCCCCCTTTTCTTTATTTAAATTTCGCACCACACCACCATTGGTGATGTTGACGATGTATGCACATTGCTATTGTGATGCTGTCTTCATTAAAATGGTGCCAGAGTCAACGCATGTGTGTACCGGAATCTCCAGCATCATTTCATTGAGGACACTGCGGACATGACTACAAGTGGCAGGGGTGCATGTAGAGATGAAAAAATTCAATCTGCGCATGCGCCAATGCTGCTCCTATTCATCTCCATGAGTGTGTCATAGCTGTTTCTTTGCATTATGAGACTAGTGACAGATTCAGGACTTGAGAGTCATTTCCATTCTTGACTCTCAATATTAAGCGTGTTTTCCTTTCCTTTGGCAGTCGTAGGGTTAATGTCAGTATTCCTTGCCAGCAAACAGGCTAATTACCAGCTCAGGTGTTTCCAGCTTGGGACCAGTCTCAGTCCCTTAATATACTCTCTGCTACCAGCAGAGGGTGCCGGTTATTCTCTTTGCCATTTGGATGCTACACCAGGAGGTGGAAGGAGCTGCTGAAACCCTCGGTTGAAGTTGCTGTGGTGGCTGCAATCTTGGTGCTGACTGTCATGATTTACTCCTGGCTTAGCTGCAGCTGAGTCTTTTTTTAGTTTCACATCTGATACAGGTCATGTTAGGGGTTAATCCTTCCTGCCTAGTTCTGGAGGTCAGTCCACTATGTTAGGGCACTGTTTCTCTGGAACTACGCCACTGATATTTCTGGCTCTGACGTGTTCTGCTCGTGAGTGACCTGTTGTCTGCCCTGCTCCCTCCTGACCTCCGTGTTCACCTGACATGTTGTTGACCTCCTCTGTTCTCTGTTCCCATCTTGTCAGTGTCTCTCCCTTCAGCTCCCTGCTCATCTGTCTCCCTGTTTGTTCCTCGTCTGTATACCTTGATTCTGTTCTCGTCTTCTTCCCATTCTTCCCTGCTTCTGAGTTCTGACTTCAACGCTACTGACTGCTTGTTTCCATCTGACTATGTTTTGACTTTTCCTTGTGTATTTACAAGACCTCATGTTATGATACGGAGTTCTGACGATTCTACTGCCATCTGGTGGGCTTGACTAGTATTACCTCTTCTAGGGAATACTCTGCTCATACGCTTTCTTCACTCTATTGCCCTCTAGTGGTTTACCTGCTAACTACCTTCTCAGGTAGTTTCAGGAATCTTCTCTGTACCACATTACTGTGCTGTACTGCTATAGTACATCTTAGAGTACAGTGTGACACTGACTGCAGCAGTCCGTTATTGTGTTCCCCCCGTCTGCCCTCCTTTCCAGAAGTGTTGTTTTAGTGCAATGGTGGGGCTAGCATCCTTTACCTGCCCACTCACTAGCCAGGGACTAATTGTAGAGTCTTCTCAGGGCTTCAGGTTCATGCTCGGCGACAGGTGAGGAGCCTGTATAGGGACTGGCTAATAGTGCAGGGTACAGCGTCAAGTAAGTGGAGGTGTCCATCTTCCCTTTCACTTCGGCTTACCATTGTTAAAGTTTCCCCAGTGTACCCTTTGTTTATCGTGGTGGGATTCCTGTTGGTGTGTGTTTTAGCTCACGCTGACTCATCCCTAGTCTGTGCCGTGACAGAGTGTCTTCAATAAAATGGTGCTGGAGATCGCGGTATATGCACGTGCTGACTCCGGTACCATTTTAATGAAGACAACATCACAATAGCAATATTTTTTTCCGGCAATTAAAAAATCCAATCTGGAAGCTGAAGATATGATTGACGTCACCATGCTAGCACCAGTATGGCACTGCCTTTACTTTATATGGGAAAATCCTGCTGGTTGGTTCCCTTTAAAAACTGTTTTATTTCCACTGATTTAGGCCTTTTTTCCATAAATATATTTTTGTCAATGTATATGTGCATTCCACAGACTGTGAAGAAGATCCATGTAGAGTGAATTGCAGCACTAGCGCACTAGTTTCGTCCATTCTTAGGGGTACTTTGCACACTACGACATCGCAAGCCGATGCTTGCGATGCCGAGTGCAATAGTCCCCACCCCCGTCGCACATACATATTGTGTTATAGCTGCCATAGCGAACATTATCGCTACGGCAGCTTCACACGGACTTACCTGCCCTGCGACGTCGCTCTGGCCGGCGAACCGCCTCCTTACTAAGGGGGCGGGTCGTGCGGCGTCACAGCGACGTCACATGGCAGGCGGCCAATAGAAGCGGAGGGGCATAGATGAGCGGGACGTAAACATTCCGCCCACCTCCTTCCTTCTGCATAGCCGGCGTGAGCCGCAGGACGCAGGTAGGAGATGTTCCTCGCTCCTGCAGCTTCTCACACAGCGATGTGTGCTTCCGCAGGAACGAGGAACAACATCGTAACATCGGTCCTTCTGAAATTATGGAAATGACCGACGCTACGCCGATGATAAGATTTTGACGCTTTTGCGCTCGTGAATCGTATCAATAACGATTTACACCCTCCGATATCAACAGCAACGCCAGATGTGTGTCAATTTCAATTTGACCCCACCGACATCGCACCTGCGATGTCGTAGTGTGCAAAGTACCCCTTCTCTTTTCACGGCGGATAGATCACAAAACACAAGCCATGACATCTGAATAAGGACTAACTCAGTTGAACTGCATTTTATCGAATACGGCTATGGTGATAAAGGGAAAGCAAAACTTATAGAATTTGAAAAAAAATCTAAAGCTATAAATATCTACAATAATACTACAAACAAAAACTGCAAATAAAGTGACTGCGCATTCTGGGATTTTTCAGAGAAAAGACTGATGCATCTTAGGGGCACAGAACAAACCAATGATTAACAGTATCAAAACAAAGTTGTTTACACCTCTCCTTAGACCTGCCGGCAAAGAAAACAACACTAATAAATAATTGGCAAAACAATAGTACCAACTCAAACGTGTGACACTACTGTATTTGGAATTTTGCCAGAGATTTAAATGTTTTAGAGCTAAGCATCAGGCATCAAAGTAATAAGTGATGAGCGCTTAACACAGGTCACAAAAATGATTTTTCTTGGAACAATATTCTTAATTCAACAAAATCATTAACCCCTTCACGACCAAGGACGTACTGGTACGTCCTTTGCCGTGTCTATCCCTTTAAAGCGGCTTCGCTCTGATCAGGAGAAGCGATCGGAGCGTGCAGCCATAAAGTCTCCTTGGGGGGCATTAGTAAAATTAATAAAAAATGTAAACAAAATGTTTTAAAAGGTATGAAAAAAAGCTTAAAAGTTCAAATCACCCTCCTTTTGCCATATTGAAAGTAAAATAATAATAGAAAAAAATACATATATTTTGCATTGCCGCGTTCAGAGATGCCCAATCTATCAAAATAAAAAATCAATTAATCTGATCGTTACACGATGGTACAGGAAGATCAATGGGCCAGAGGTGGAGCATGTGCAGATGAGACTTGAAGCCCACACCGCCGACAGTTTCAGAATGGCAGCCCTTGCCTCACAGCCTGCAGCCACACCCTGCAGCACAGCCCACAGCACTGCACACCACTGCACACCACCCGCAGTATACCCACAGCACAGCGCACTGCCTGCAGTATACCCACAGCACAGCGCAGTGCCCACAGTAAGCTTGCAGCACAGCGTCCACATCACCTGTGACTCCTATCCAGCTCTTCTGGCAAGCTACATTCAGATTATAAGACACACCGCTAATTTTCCTTCCAAATTTTTGGGCGGAAAAATGCATTTTATAATCCGAAAAATACAGTAATTAAAAATGCCAACTCAAGACACAAAAAATAAGCCATCACTGAGCCCCAGATCCTGAAAAATGAGAACATTACAGGCCTTCTGAATTTTCTTCACCATTAGATAGAAGTAAAACTATACATGTTTGGTATTTACGAACTCATACTGACCTGGGGAATCATAATGCCTGGTCAGTTTTTCAAAAAAGTGAACATGGTATATAAAAAAAACAAAAAAAAAAAACAATCATGCAATTGCACTTTTTTAAAAATTTCACCGCACTTGAAGTTTGTTTCCTGTTTTCCAGTACAATATGGGGCAGAGTGAATGGGGTCATTCAAAAGTACAACTCATCCTGCAAAACACAAGCTCTCATATGGCTACGGATGGAAAAATAAAAAAGCTCTGGCTCTTGGAAGAAGGGGAGGAAAAAACTAAAACAAAAAGGGGTTAATCAAGTAACGAGTATAATGGAAGTCAATGATTGGGCTGTTTGGCTCTCTGTTCTCATACATCCAGCAATAAACAGAGCATTTCTGGGGGAAGGGGAGCAGGTCTTTACTTTTGGACACACAACATCCAAAAACATTGTTTTTACCCCCAGTGAGAGCCATTCAGAGACTGCAAGTGTCTGTCACTGGGCCGAGCACCGAGCATACCAGAATAACCCCACTGCTTGATCGAGTGATTAGCATACGAACAGCAATCAAACTCGGACACTGACTTTCTTTAAAAGACCAAGTTTGGGTTTGATCCCCGGGCACCCAGTGTTGTACTTACAGGTTGGGATTCATACCGTACACTAGGCGTCCGGGGCTCGAACCCCAACCTTTAAAGTTTGAGTTCACTCATCTCTAATGGTGAAGGTTGCCACCAAAGATGGGAGCAAAAAGGTTTCCAAGAATCTTGATTTGAAAACTAAATATACATTTAAATGTATGAGACAATATTATTTGTAGCTGGCTCTAAGATTTGTTCTAGCAAAGCCTTTAACCAGTTCAAGACTCGGCTATTTATCTCCCTTTCTGACCAGGCACATATTTTTTTTATTGTATATGCAGTATAAAGAGCTGTAAATCTGTTTCTCAATCAGAAATTCAAATAGTTTTGCATATATTTTTTCGTGATACTTGAGGCCTCATTTTTATTTACATTCTCTTTTTTTTACTTTATTTGCTGATATCAGATATAATTTTTGAGAACATGATGGAAATACAGGTCTTGTTTT